>NW_028322912.1:5000-7500 GCF_047325235.1 Durio zibethinus | reverse complement strand
ATCTTGAATATATTAACTATTTCTTTATTTTCCGACCGCCTGGAAGGGACAAAAGAAACATCTTGTTCTTTCTTCAACAATTTCTGATCTCTAGTGGACCTCGAACCCAGATAAAGTTCTGACCATATATCAGAGAAAAAAGAAGGAATGGATCTTGTAGGATTCCCAAGAAATTCTTCGATTTCTTCCGGAAGCAGATAATTATTCATCCGCTTCTCAAGTTCCGTGAATCGGTCTGATTCTATCTCCGTTTTCTCAAGTTCCGTGAATCGGTCTGATTCTATCTCCGTTTTCTCAAGTTCCGTGAATCGGTCTGATTCTATCTCCGTTCGTTCCGTTTGAAGAAAGGAAGGATCCCAAAGAATCGATCTTTCTTTTAGTTGTTGAATCTCTCTTTGATTGATCAATGTGTGATATTCCGAATCCTCATTACTAATGGAATCGAAACGATCTCTGAATTGATCAGAAGATCCTTTCAATGGGCTAGAATCCGTTACTTGAACGAAACTAGATCTTGTGGAATAATATTGAATATTTGACGATACATTCCGTACCTTGCTAAAAAATCGATCCCTGTTTACCAACCATACATTGTCTAACCAAATCCAATTCTCTCTCGATATGTTCCTAAAAAAATCCGATTCGTGCAGATTCTTCCCCCAACTAACGAAGAGATCTTGGCGGAATTGCCACATATGAAATTGAGCACAATTTTTCAAAGAAATAGACCATTTGCCTCTCGAGAAGAGATGGTAAACATGCTCAATATCATTTGATTGAATAGTTGACCCAGCTCCTTGTTGTTTGAAGAAACCCTCCACTTCAATTGGTATTTTTTCACAAAAAGCAAACATGAGATAACAAATCCAGTCTTTCACTAAGATTTCGAATAGCTGTCCCGAGTTCAAGTTGATTATGTTTCGCCTCTTACTCGGAGAAAGACGATCAAACAATTCCCAATCATGGTCCTTGCGGATCGAATCATCCATATAATATACAAAAAGAAACTCCAGATATTTGATATCTTTCTCTTTGAATGAGATCTCAATTCCAACGACGGTTTCATTAGATATCTTACAACTATAATCCCTCTTTTTTCCGATCCAGTTCCTCCACCACCGCGAACCCCAGTTAGATTCAGGCATGATACATTTTTTAGTTATTGGGAGAACCCAAGTACTCTCTTTCGGATCCAGGAAACAGCTCTCAGAGATCTTTTTTCCTTTTTGAAGAGACAGAAGGGAAACAACCAACCTATTGATATTGGAAGACCAAAAAGATTCTTCCAATGTATCATTTCCGGGTCCAATGGAATTCATAGGTATAGGAAGAAGCCCTGTCAAGTAGAGATTTTTTCTTTCGACCATATTTCGATTGTTAATACGATATATAAGGACCGCTACTACAACAAATAGTACTACACCCCTGATCGTGAAATATCGATTGCTTGTTGAACCCTGTGAATTGCGTGAAAGTAGGATACTAAAAATTCGGGGGTCCAAGAGTTTTATAAAACGTTCTTGGTGAAAAAAAATGTTAATGAAAGATCCCACTGAATTCAATTGGGTCCATGAATCTACTAAATAGTGAGAATTCTTGATCTCTCTCAATATCTCTTTCAATTCGAAAACCCAGAATTTGACTCCATGGTCGGTCACTCCTATATTCTTATTGTATTTATTGTATTTCATTTTTTTTTTTACCTCCTATATTGTATTTATTGTATTTCATTTTTTTTTTTTTACCTCCTATATTGTATTTATTGTATTTCATTTTTTTTTTTTTACCTCCTATATTGTATTTATTGTATTTCACTTTTTTTTTTTTTACCTCCTATATTGTATTTATTGTATTTCATTTTTTTTTTTTACCTCCTATATTGTATTTATTGTATTTTATTTTTTTTTTACCTCCTATATTGTATTTTATTTTTTTTTTACCTCCTATATTGTATTTATTGTATTTCACTTTTTTTTTTTTTACCTCCTATATTGTATTTATTGTATTTTATTTTTTTTTTACCTCCTATATTGTATTTATTGTATTTAAAGTATTTTAAATTAGAAATTAGAATAAAATTAGAATTTGGTTATTCACCATGTACGAGGATCCCCTGATAAGCATCCATGGCTGAATGGTTAAAGCGCCCAACTCATAATTGGCGAATTCGTAGGTTCAATTCCTACTGGATGCACGCCAATGGGACCTTCCAATAAGTCTATTGGAATTGGCTCTGTATCAATGGAATCTTATCCTCTATACATAACGAATTGATGTTGTATATTCATATCATATGATTATATTCTATTATATGATAATATATGAACATAACGAATTGTTGTTGTATATTCTATTATATGATTATATTCTATTATATGATAATATATGAACATATATATGATAATATATGAACATAACGAATTGTTGTTGTATATTCTATATATATGATTATATTCTATTATATGATAATATATGAACATTAAGAACTAGCATTCTTATT
>NW_028322911.1:30000-55000 GCF_047325235.1 Durio zibethinus | reverse complement strand
TTAGGCGGGATGGGGATTGTAATTCTTTCTACTTCTCGGGGTATAATGACAGACCGGGAGGCTCGACTAGAAGGAATCGGCGGAGAAATTTTGTGTTATATATGGTAATCTGTCTAACATCCGAATTGTATCCGAATCCGAAACTTTCCATTTGTGAAAAAAAAAAGCACGGGTTGTCTAATAGAACTCCTCCTGCCCTACAGTAGTTGATACGTCAAGGAAGTTTTACCTGGAATAAAAGAACAAAAATGGATTCATGGAGGTTTAATTAGTGAATCACGTCCACTCCAGATTCCTTTAGATAATGAAGATCTGATTCTAGGTTATGTTTCAGGAAGGGTCCGATCGAGTTTTATACGTATACCACCGTGGGATAGAGTCAACAAAAGTGAAGTAAGTGCTTATGATTCAACCAGGGGGCGTATAATTTATAGACTCCGCAACAAGGATTCGAACGATTAGGTAGTTTTTTCAACTTCAAGATTCCTTTCAGGGGGATCCAATTCAAGGTTCAAAAATTTCAAGAAACTTATTTTCTTCCAATAAGTAGATTCGGAAAAATTTAAGGAATAACAACTATGAAAATAAGGGCTTCCGTTCGTAAAATTTGTGAAAAATGTCGACTAATCCGTAGGAGGGGACGAATTGTCGTAATTTGTTCCAACCCGAGACATAAACAGAGACAAGGATAATCTTTCTATTCTAAAAAGAACTCCTTAAAGTTAAAGAAAAGAAACTAATCTTAAAGAAAGCGATGAACAAATAAAAATAGAAGATCTGTTTTGACATGAAATGGATATATCCATATATCTCTGACTTATCCTTATGAAATGATAAAATATGGCAAAACCTATACCAAAAGTTGGTTCACGTAGGAATGGGCGCAGTAGTGCACGGAAAAGTGCACGTAGAATACCAAAAGGAGTTATTCATGTTCAAGCAAGTTTCAACAATACCATTGTTACTATTACAGATGTACGGGGTCAGGTAATTTCTTCTTCCTCCGCCGGTACTTGTGGATTCAAGGGTCCAAGAAGAGGGACTCCTTTTGCTGCTCAAACCGCAGCGAGAAATGCTATTCGAGCAGTAGTAGACCAAGGTATGCGACGAGTGGAAGTTCTGATAAAAGGTCCTGGTCTCGGAAGAGATGGAGCATTACGAGCTATTCGTAGAAGTGGTATACTATTAAGTTTCGTACGGGATGTAACCCCTATGCCACATAATGGCTGTAGACCTCCTAAAAAAAAACGTGTGTAGAAATAAACACTAAAGAGATTTCAAGAGAAATAAATGATTCAATGATCTGATCAAATAAAATAATATTACTATGGTTCGAGAGAAAGTAAAAGTCTCTACTCGGACACTGCAGTGGAAGTGTGTTGAATCAAGAACAGATAGTAAGCGTCTTTATTATGGACGCTTTATTCTGTCTCCACTTATGAAAGGCCAAGCCGACACAATAGGCATTGCGATGCGAAGAGCTTTGCTTGGAGAAATAGAAGGAACATGTATTACACGTGCAAAATCTGAGAAAATACCACACGAATATTCTACCATAGTAGGTATTCAAGAATCAGTACATGAAATTTTAATGAATTTAAAAGCAATTGTATTGAGAAGTAATTTGTATGGAACTCGTAACGCCTTTATTTGTGCCAAGGGTCCCGGATATGTAACTGCTCAAGACATCATCTTACCGCCTTCTGTGGAAATCGTTGATAATACACAGCATATAGCTAGCCTAACCGAACCAATTGATTTGTGTATTGGATTACAAATCGAGAGAAATAGAGGATACGGTATAAAAACGCCAAAGAACTTTCACGACGGAAGTTATCCTATAGATGCTGTATTCATGCCTGTTCGAAATGCGAATCATAGTATTCATTGTTATGGGAATGATAATGAAAAACAGGAGATACTTTTTCTAGAAATATGGACAAATGGAAGTTTAACTCCTAAAGAAGCACTTCATGAAGCCTCTCGGAATTTGATTGATTTATTTATTCCCTTTCTAGATGCGGAAGAAGAAAACTTACATTTAGAAAACAATCAACACAACGTTACTTTACCTTTTTTTCCTTTTCATGATAGATTAGCTAAACTAAGAAAAAAGAAAAAAGAAATAGCATTGAAATATATTTTTATTGACCAATCAGAATTGCCTCCCAGGATCTATAATTGTCTCAAAAAGTCCAATATACATACATTATTGGACCTTTTGAATAACAGTCAAGAAGACCTTATGAAAATTGAACACTTTCGCATAGAAGATGTAAAACAAATATTGGGCATTCTAGAAAAGAAGTAGAAAAGCATTGCGAAATTGATTTACCAAAATTTTAAATCCATTGGATTTAGGATTTATTTCATTTTTTTTTTTTTTACTTTAGAAAATTAGAAAAAAAAAAAAAAAACGAAAATGGATTTTGAACCTTCAGCACAATCCATATATTGGGACCAGAATTGAATAAATGTATCTAGGGAGAATTCACTTTGACTTTGAAGTGACTACTCCCTAGATACGCACATCATGATATTTTATTTTAAAATTGATTCAATTTAAAAAAGACCTAAAGTTAGGGATTTATCAATCGGTAATGTTGCTCCAATACCCAACCAAAGGGCCACCGCAGTACCAATCAAAAAAACGGTTGTCGCTACTGGACGACGAAATGGATTTTGGAATTTATTAACATTTTCCAAAAAAGGTACTGTTAATAATCCCGCAGGTACTGAAACCATTAAAAGAACACCCAATAACTTGTTAGGTACTGTACGAAGTATTTGAAATACAGGAAAGAAATACCATTCAGGTAATATTTCCAAAGGAGTTGCAAATGGATCCGCGGGTTCACCAATCATTGAAGGTTCTAGAACCGCTAAGCCTACGTTACAAGCAATAGTACCGAGAATTACTACTGGAAAAATATATAAAAGATCATTGGGCCATGCGGGTTCCCCATAATAATTATGACCCATACCTTTAGCTAATTTAGCTCTTAATACAGGATCGTTCAAGTCAGGTTTTTTTGTTATTAGGATAGGTGAATTTTTCTAGATCCATCCCCCGAAGGAACCGGACATGATAATTTTTCATCATCCGGCTCAAGCAAAAATCAATCGAATCAAATGGATACAAACGGATACATATAAAATGAATCTATATGTTATCCACACATATATGAATGATTTCATATGTAAGAAAAAAGTTACCTGATTCCATTTTACGAAGTTGCAACTATACATTCCAAGGAATGCCATTTTTACAGGTAAATGCTCAATACCCAAGTAGGCGTACAAAGTTGATCGTGATCAAGTGCTTTCTGGGTCGTCTTAGGCCTTGCGATTCACCTTTATCCCAAAAATATATCGAGATTTTTTACATACAAAGGATTTACTTGTTACTAATATAGTCTAGCCTTTGCTCTTCTTTAGATCCCTTGTTTCACTCCGATAGTATAATAATAATAAATCGGGTCGATGCAGAAGAAATGAATGTATTTTCATACTATTAAGATAAGAAAGTAAAAAAAAAATAAAAATAAATAAATAAAATCTAATTTGCATTATGCCAAATCACTTATTCTACTGGATCTTACGGAGCCCTGTTCATACACGACATCGTCAGGTCTGATCATAGAAAAGATTCTCTTCAAGCGAACCAGCCTATCCTTTGTATGGGGCTTACACGGTGGTTGGAACAAAGACACATTTGGTTGTGAATTCCAATGTAGCAGATAAAGGCATATTTCTGCATGGCCCAATCAATAGTTCAAGTCACACACTCCCATAATCCATTTTCTCTTCGGGGAATTCCCTTCAACTATTCATGTCATATCAAATAAATAATAGAATATTGTGGAGTTGAAAGGAAATATCCAAATACATGTCTTATTTTTTTTTTTTTTTCAACAATCCATATTTGTAGCAATGAAATACTATTGTTCCTCCCCCAAGTAATAAGATAAATGATTGGCAAGTAATAAGATAAATGATTGGTTACAATATAGCTATGGTCTATATTCTCTATAAAGGACCAGAAATGCCTTGCTTACGTATCATTAGGAAATGCATTAACATAAATACAGCAGTAAGAAGGGGTAATACAAAAGTGTGTAAACTATAAAAACGGGTCAAAGTGGATTGTCCCACACTAGCACTTCCACGCAATAACTCTACCAAAGGCGATCCTATTACCGGAATAGCTTCCGGAACGCCTGTTACGATTTTGACTGCCCAATAACCAATTTGGTCCCAAGGTAAGGAATAACCTGTTACACCAAAAGATGCAGTCAACACAGCCAGAACCACGCCTGTAACCCAAGTCAATTCGCGAGGTTTTTTAAAACCACCAGTGAGATAGACACGAAATACGTGCAGGATCATCATTAAGACCATCATACTTGCCGACCATCGATGAACTGATCGGATTAACCAACCAAAGTTAGCTTCAGTCATTATGTATTGAACAGAAGTAAAAGCCTCAGTAACGGTTGGACGATAGTAAAAAGTCATAGCAAATCCTGTAGCTACTTGTACCAAAAAACAAGTAAGCGTAATTCCTCCTAGACAATAAAATATGTTAACATGAGGAGGAACATATTTACTAGTTATATCATCTGCAATCGCCTGAATCTCGAGGCGTTCTTCGAACCAATCATAGACTTTATTGAGATAGGTAAACCAAGAGGACTCCCCCCCTGAGAACCGTATATGAGAATTTCATCTCGTACAGCTCAAACAAAAACACCCAAATAATAGCTGAAACGGATATGGAATAGAAAGTTTGAAACTTCTTAATCTTTTCATTCAATTTTATCTGAAGACACAAAAGAGTAAAAATCCGAAAGCTCTTTTTTGTAGTTGTAATTATAATGCCAAAAAATCAAGTCGGCGCATTCGTCTTTATGTTGATCAGGCCTCTTGAATCTTCTATTTACCTACTTATTTCTTTTCTTTTTCTTTGCTTTGATTTGTTATTTATATGGAATGTGGCTTTATTCTTGTTTTCTTTATTTTTAATAGGAATTCTCTTGTTAAGACCCTATGAATCAATTGAAACTTCAGATTCATACCAGAACCGCGATGATTCAATAAAACCTTCAAACTAAGTCCAAAGATTCTTTGAGTAAGAATTATTGGATCATCACTTATTCAATGAATAGAATAGATATAATAAATAAAAATACAAAGAAAAGAAAGGTTTGTCCTTTGATCAAAATAAGCATAAACTAAATGAGAGTTTGAAAGAAGAAAAAATTTCTCGATTTATAAATAAAAAACCTCTTTCTTTGAAAATTTTTTTTTTTTTTGAGTCCGGCCGCGAGGTTTGAATATTAAGTATGAATCATAGTTCGAATACTTCGTGATCCATTTCATATATTCCGTGCTCCAGATACTAGAATGGCTATCCGACGGGATAAAACTATCTCGATCAAGAGGACAGACCCATTTTCTGTACTATCAATAGGATCAATTATAACAAGTCACACACTCATATTCCGGAAATACAGAAACAAAAAAAATTTCGCGGTCGAACTACCAAAATAGAATGGGCTAAAAAAAATCCGAGAACTAAAAGTTTCACTTTTTGTATTGAAAAGCGAGGCTTCGTGGTTCTTGTGAATCTAATTCAGCGAAATTCCATCCAGTAAAACGGAAGAATTATAAATCTCCAAAATAATAGATAAGAATATCGAAAATAAAGCCATTGCGACACCCATCAAAGGAGTCGTTCCCCATCCAGGAGCTACTTTACCATATTCCGAATTCAATGGTTTCAAAAAATCCCCTACAACAGTTCGTCTTGGACCAGATCTAGAACTACCCTCAACGGTTTGTGTAGCCATAAATCTTATTTTGTATTCAGTGAGATCTGTTGACTTTGTATATCATTCCGCTGTAAATAAACGATCTTATCATAGATCCATTGTGATCTTGAAATTATATTTATATTTATATTATTTATATTTATATTTATATATATTATTTATATAATTATATAATAATGGAAACAGCAACTTTAGTCGCCATCTCTATATCTGGTTTACTTGTAAGTTTTACTGGGTACGCCTTATATACTGCCTTTGGGCAACCCTCTCAACAATTAAGGGATCCATTCGAGGAACACGGGGACTAATTGAAGTAATGAGCCTCCCAATATAATATTGGGAGGCTCATTACTTCAATTGAGATAATGAAAAATCATTTCATTTTTTTAGTTGGAACTTTAGGCGGTTCTCGAAAAAAGATAGCGAAAAAAATTATCCCTAGAGTAGATACTAAGAGGAATGTATAAACCAATGCTTCCATAAATTCGATCGTGGTTTACAATTATAGCTTCCGTACCTATTTATTTAGAATCATCTCCCGAATAAAATAACGAAAGAACAAGAATCAATAGAAAAGGCAGCGATTTTAATCAAGATTTTTACAGCAGCCTATGTCAAATCACAAACAGAAAATAGAAGCGAAAAATAACAAAGCAATCTTGCATCAGACTACTTGTCTTCTTGTAGTTGGATCTCCAAGTTTTTGGAATGCTCCAAATTCCACTTGAGCATCCAAATCTGGATCAATACCGGCAAAAACATCTCTGAACAGGGTTCTAGCACCATGCCAAATGTGTCCGAAGAAGAAAAGCAAAGCAAACGAAGCATGCCCAAAAGTAAACCAACCCCTTGGACTGCTACGAAAAACACCATCGGATTTCAAAGTAGCACGATCTAATTCAAAAATTTCACCCAATTGAGCACGTCTAGCATATTTTTTCACAGTAGCAGGATCACTATAACTCACTCCATTGAGTTCGCCACCATAGAACTCAACAGTTACACCTACTTGTTCGACACTATACTTCGATTCTGCCCTTCTAAAAGGAACATCCGCTCTAACAATTCCGTCTCCGTCTACCAAAACAACCGGAAATGTTTCAAAAAAAGTAGGCATACGACGTACAAAAAGTTCACGCCCTTCTTTATCTCTAAAGATAGGGTGTCCTAACCACCCAACGGCTATTCCATCCCCGTTGTCCATTGAACCCGCTCTGAATAATCCTCCTTTTGCCGGATTATTGCCAATGTAATCATAAAAAGCTAATTTTTCAGGAATTTTAGACCAAGCTTCTGATAAACTTTGATTTTCGGCTAACCCAGCACTAACCCTTCGATATATTTCTTGCTGGAAGTATCCTTGATCCCATTGATAACGAGTAGGACCAAATAATTCGATGGGGGTAGTTGCTGAACCATACCACATAGTTCCAGTAACAACAAAAGCTGCAAAAAAGACAGCAGCTATACTACTGGAAAGGACGGTTTCAATATTTCCCATACGTAATCCTTTGTATAAACGTTGGGGCGGACGGACACTAAGATGGAATAAGCCCGCTAATATGCCCAATGTCCCTGCTGCAATATGATGAGAGGCTATTCCTCCCGGAACAAAAGGATCAAAACCTTCCACGCCCCACGCTGGATTTACAGGTTGTACCTTTCCGGTTAGTCCATAAGGGTCGGACACCCATATTCCAGGACCATACAATCCTGTTACATGAAATGCGCCAAAGCCAAAGCAAGCCACTCCTGAGAGAAATAAATGAATTCCAAAAATCTTGGGCAAATCCAAAGAGGGTTTTCCTGTGCGCTCATCACAAAAAATTTCTAGATCCCAATATACCCAATGCCAGATAGCTGCCAAGAAGCACAAGCCAGAAAACACAATATGTGCTCCGGCCACACCTTCGTAACTCCAAATACCCGGATTTGTTATAGTCCGCCCCGTAATACTCCAACCGCCCCATGAATTGGTTATTCCTAAACGAGTCATGAAGGGTATAACGAACATACCTTGTCTCCACATTGGATCAAGAACGGGATCGGAGGGATCAAAAACAGCTAATTCATATAGAGCCATTGAACCGGCCCAACCAGCAACCAGAGCTGTATGCATTATATGAACAGAAAGCAAGCGACCGGGATCATTCAATACGACAGTATGAACACGATACCAAGGCAAACCCATGGAAATACCCCTTTATCAAATCAACGAAAAATAGACACTATGTAACTTTATTGCATTGGAATACCTCCCCTTTTCGGTGGATTCTTTCGGAGAAAGGATTAATGTTTGTTCTATTCCATTAGTAATAAGGGAAGAATTCGGCTCAGAAGAAAAAAGAGAAGCAGATCTATTCTATACTCGATAAGTATCAATACGCAATGGGGGTTGATCCTATTTTTTATGAATGAATGCATCCCTATTTGTTCATCATTCAAAGGACCTATTCGTAAGAATTCTCTTTCATTCATTCCGCCTTTCTTTATTTTATGGCCTTAGTCTATCTATGTATAAAATATGATAAAGGCCCATATTATTAAGACCATTATTACATATTATTAAGATAAGACCATTATTACGTATTACATTACGTATTACGCTTCCACAATCAAAGTGAAATATAATATTACATATTATAATATTACATATTATTAAGATAAGACCATTATTACGTATTACATTACGTATTACGCTTCCACAATCAAAGTGAAATATAATATTACATATTATAATATTACATATTATTAAGATAAGACCATTATTACGTATTACATTACGTATTACGCTTCCACAATCAAAGTGAAATATAATATTACATATTATTAAGATAAGACCATTATTACGTATTACATTACGTATTACGCTTCCACAATCAAAGCGAAATATAATTTTACATTCTTTTTACTTTATGCCTGTTGGTATTCCAAAAGTTCCTTTTCAAGTTCCGGGAGATAACGATGCAAGCTGGGTTGACATATAGTGCGACTTGTCAAATATATTGGGTCATATGGGATTCCCCCGTTCTCTCGCCCGATCGAGATATCCCCTGTTTCGCCCCAAAAAGATTGATTGAATTATCAAAAATTTGTAGCGGGAAGTGTAATGAAGTGCAATTAGAGATCCATTTCATGGGGGTGTATCCAGATTAATATTTTCAATTAGAATGATTTATGGTTGGCTTGGTTGGACTGATAAAATGAAGTATCCAGGCTCCGTTTAGAAAAAACCCAATTGGTAATATATTTATGATTACCACCTATATCATAATCATAATTTTTCTTTTTTTTTTTAATTATAAATAAGAGCGATTTCAAACTGTTAATCAATCGAATAATATGGGAAATACGTTGAATATTTGGCGAAAAACATGAAAGAAAAAGGAATTAAATTAAAATAAAAAAAGGAAATGAAATCATAGCAAAAAGACGTGGTATTGGGTCATTTGTCCTATATGTGCAAATAAAAATCGGGCAGATCTTTACTCGGAGTAGAGCATAAACCTAAAAAAATTGAATAAAAAATTGACGAACCCCATTCAGGAACAAGAAAATGACATCGTGATTTGGATTGAATCGCAATGAAAAAAAAATGGATCAATGAAAAGTTTGTGCAATAAGTTTAGCGAATTTTTTCTATATTATAGGAAAACGGGCCAAAACTCATCTTTCTTTAATTTAATTTTAAATTTCATTTTATTTAAAAAATGTAAGAAAAAGCCCCTTCATTAGAAATTAGAAGTTAGAAAGGTCCGACTAGAAAAAACAAAGGATGGCTGGAATCTACACATTGATTTTTTTTCGCAATTTTTGTTGAACCGTATGCATCAAAAGGTGCCTGTACGGCTACTAAGGGATACAATTTTATCCTAATCAACCGAATTTATCGAGAAAGATTGCTTTTTTTTGGGCAAAGAGCTTGATATCCAGACCTCGAATCAACTTGCGGGTATTATGATCTATCTCAGTATAGAGAGTAATAGCCGAGACCTGTTTTTTTTTATAAACTCTCCTGGCGGAGGGATAGTATCTGGATTATCTCTTTTTGATACTATGCAAGCAGTGGAACCAGATGTGCATACACTAGCCATGGGATTGACCGCTTCAATCGCAGCTTTTCTCTTGGTCGGAGGAGAAATTACCAAACGCAGAGCATTCCCTCACGCTCGGCGCCAATGAGTTTTTTTTTTTTTATTATTGATGGAAAGAAAAAAGAAGACTATGCCTTCGCCATATGAAATATGAATTAGTAAGTAATAATAGCATGGCACTTTGAATTCGATATGAAATTTTTTTTTTATTTCTTTTTTTTTTTTTCAAAAAAAAATATTAGATTATGTATCGAAAGAGTAGTATGAGAGAAGGGGCATTTCCAATTTGATCTTAGCTATCGTGGGCCCATCTCAGGCGTCACAAACTTTTTTTCTTTTCCTACCAGAGGCTATTAACAATATTTATGTTATGAAAGAGTACGAAAAAAAAAAAGACTATTTTTTTTCTTTCTTTTTTTTTTTTCAAAAAAAAAAAGAAACTTTGGGATTGCTGAATCACAGACGAAATAAATATATAAAGCAACGGAGCCATCATAGTATTTTTAAACTTTTCCGAAAAAAAAAGAAAAAGAAGGATGGTAATTGGATTATTTATTAATCTGGGTCTAATAGACTCTATATTTTCTCTTTTTTTCGATGAAAGAAAAAAGAGAATTCCATTGTAAAGCCGTATGCAATTGTAAAGCCGTATGCAATGCGCAAAAAATGCCTGTACGGTTGTTCAATTCTATAGCTATTCTTCTCGCCTCATTATGTGAGTTAGAAGTATGTTATATCATCAGGGTAATGATCCATCAACCTATTAGTATGCTTAAGGATGATGGCTTCAAAGACTGGGTCATGGAAACAGACGAAGTAATGAAAATGCAAGAAGACATCATAGAGGCTTATGTACAAAGAACGGGCCAGCCCCGATGGGTTATAAACAAAGACATGGAAAGAGATAATTTTATGTCAGCAAAAGAAGCCAAAGATCATGGAATTGTGGATCATATAGTGCGTACAGAATCGAGACCTATAGTGAATGAAAAACCTATAGTGAATGAAAAACCTATAGTGAATGAAAAACCTATAGTGAATGAAAAACCTATAGTGAATAACAAACCTATAGTGAATGAAAAATATAGTGAATGAAAAACCTATAGTGAATGAAAAACCTATAGTGAATGAAAAACCTATAGTGAATAACAAACCTATAGTGAATAACAAACCTATAGTGAATAACAAACCTATAGTGAATAAAAAATGGAGACTAGTTAACGACAATGGCAATGGAAGACCACCATTTGACGACAATGGCAATGGAAGACCACCATTTGACGACAATGGCAATGGAAGACCACCATTTGACGACAATGGCAATGGAAGACCACCATTTGACGACAATGGCAATGGAAGACCACCATTTGACGACAATGGCAATGGAAGACCACCATTTGACGACAATGGCAATGGAAGACCACCATTTGACGACAATGGCAATGGAAGACCACCATTTGACGACAATGGCAATGGAAGACCACCATTTGACGACAATGGAACACCATTTAATTTTGATTTAGATTGATTTAATCCCTCTTATTCCTTTCCTTCTTTTTCTCTTTAATAGATTAATATTTTATTAATCTATTAAAGAGAAAAAGAAGTAATTCATAATCATCTGGTTAGGATCGATCTAAACCAGTCTATTATGTATATGATTGTATATGATTCAGCATGCCAACTATTAAACAACTTATTAGAAATGCAAGACAGCCAATTAGAAATGTCACGAAAGCCCCTGCTCTTCGGGGATGTCCTCAGCGCCGAGGAAGATGTACTAGGGTGTATGTGCGACTTGTTCAGATCATGGGCTGAGAAAAAGGAAACAATTTTTCAGTATCAACGATCAGTACCAGTGAATAGAATGGGGTTCTTCCGTTCACTATCTAAAAAAGATAGATCTACCATATCCTTCTATTGTGTATGAAATTTATGGTTTCCATTGGCGCAAATCCAATCTTGGAATTTTTTAAAAATTCCCCATTGGTAGCAAATGCTTATCCATTAAGCGGGGAAAATCCTATTTAAAAAGCAAAAAGATTATGCTTCGACTCTTGCAAAGAACGGACTAACAGGGTCAGCTACCCAATTAATCCTCCTAATTACATACCGTTACTGTATAAGATAGATCTCGTTGTGAAAGATCTATTACTGAAAAATTTATGAGTAGAGCCGAAGAGTGTGAACTGTACAAGTTACCAATTAAATGTTAAATGAAGGAATGAGCTCCGGTGTATAGAGGGGACCTCACCGTTTAAGAAGTAACCATAGAAACGATGGAACCCACTATTTATTTATCCATTTCTATTTACTCCTTTATTTTAGTTAATATGCTTTTTTTGATACCTAGTATCAATACAATTTCTTATTTCAAGGCGAAATGAAATGCCTAGAAAAAAGGAAAAATCGTGGGCGGGACGGTTATAGTAGCAAAAGCCATTGGAATTTTTATTTTATACATTGGAAGAATCCGTTTTGTTATTAATAGACTAGAAAAGAATAACTGAAAGAAAGAATTAGTTATTCATCAAAATTTCTTTTATTCAATGACCAGAATGAAAGAGGGATATATAGCTCGGAGACAAAGAGTAAGAGCTTTGGTTTCGGCTGATCGGGATAGAGATAGGAAAAAAAGATATTTTCGTCGTTTGTGGATCACTCGAATAAATGCAGGAATTCGAGGAATGGGGGTATCCTATAATTATAGTAGATTAATAAAAAATCGGTACAAGAAACAGTTGCTTCTTAATCGTAAAATACTTGCACAAATAGCTATCTCAAATAGGAATTGTCTTTATATGATTTCCAACGAGATTATAAAATAAGGAGATCGGAAGGAATCCACCGAAATGCTTTAAATGAAATGGGGTTCCCTCGAGAATGAACTCGAGGGAGGTAGAGTAGAAATTAATATGATAAAAAAATTCTGATAAGGTCATCAAAACAAGAAAACAAGATGAGCGAAGACGCTCAATAAAAAAAAAAAAAATTTATTTTTCTTCCCCAACCCGATTCGATTCTTTTATTTATTTCTTTTTTCTTACGACACGACAATTTTGATTATCAGATTTTTTGAATAAAGCATCAGTCTACGTTTGATAATTTTGAGTCAATTGAAGGGTAAGCCTATTTATTTCTGGTTCTAAGAGCAGTAGTTCTAGCGGTCGACTCTCTTCTTTCAAATCGTTTCTCATTTCTGGTTCTAGTTCTAGCGGTCGACTCCCTTCTTTCAAATCGTTTCTCATTATTAATAAAGGGTAACGAAGATAAAATACGAGCTTGTTTTATAGCAATAGTAATTAATCGTTGTTGTTTTAAAGTCAATCTATTTACTCGCCTAGATAAGATTTTTCCTTGTTCACTAATAAATCGACTAATTAAACTCATGTTTCTATAATCAATTCGATCCCCCGATTGGATCGGGGGCAAACGCCTACGAAAAGATCGCTTGTATTTATCCATCATTTCTTTATTCCTTATTTCTAAAAATAATCCTATCCTATCCTTTTCTAAAATCCTATTTTGATCGGATCAAATTCAAATTATAGAATTAATAGAATAAATACGATTTGCTTTGTTTTTTTTATTATTGTATTATTTATTTATTATTTATTTCTTATTTATTTGTTTATTTTATTAGTTTATTTTAATTATTTATTTATTATTTATTTGTTTATTTTATTAGTTTATTTTATTATTATATTATTTATAGATATTTATTTAAATATAATTTCATATTTTAATATATTTAATATATAAATATAATTTCATATTTTAATATATTTAATATATAAATATAATTTCATATTTTAATATATTTAATATATAAATATAATTTCATATTTTAATATATTTAATATATAAATATAATTTCATATTTTAATATATTTAATATATAAAATATAAATATAATTTAATATTTTAATATATTTAATATATAAATATAATTTAAATAAATATCTATAACTGTGATAATACATAAATAATAAATAAATATAATTTATAAATATATATAAATATAATTTCATATTTTAATATATTTAATATATAAAATATAAATATAATTTAATATTTTAATATATTTAATATATAAATATAATTTAAATAAATATCTATAACTGTGATAATACATAAATAATAAATAAATATAATTTATAAATATATATAGAACCGACACGAAAATAATAAATAATTAATAAAATAAGAAATAAATAATGAAATATAGTAATAAATACAAAATATAGTAATAACTAAAAAATATAGTAATGAATAAATCATACAATATAATAAATAATACAATATTAACAATATTAAAATTAACAACAATATTAAAATTAACAATATTAAAATAATCATTATGCACGAATAGAAAATAAAAAAAAAAATAGTTAGTGATATTAAAAATCTAATTCCTAATCAATGAAAATCCAACTCCTAATCATTCGAAGACTGTAAACTAAAAATCATTCGAAGACGGTAAACTAAAAAAATAAATAATTGACTCGAGAATAAAGAAAAAAATTATTAAAAAAATAAGAACTAAATAAAAAATAGAATAAAAAAAAATAAAAGAATATTGATACAATCATATACCAGGTTAAAAAGGTTAAAAATTTATTAACGTGCATATCGAATAATTTAAAACTAAAAACTTCACTTTAAAAAGAAAGCGTGGAATAGACAAGGAAATACAAATATAGACTAATATATAAATAAAATATTTGTTATATATTAGTTATATATTATATCTAACTAATTATATACTTAATATTACTTAATATATTATATAATATATATTATTATACCTGAATACCTAATGTCCTATTTTCTCATACTAAATACCTAATGTTACCTAAATACCTAATGTCCTATTTTCTCATATTCTCGGGAAGGGTTGACATACGAGTACTTGATTCGATTTATTTCTTTATCTCCCCGTGAATTGTATGTTTGTAACAATAGGAACAGAATTTCTTCAATTCCAATCGACTAGGCGTATTGTGTCGATTTTTTTGAGTAATATACCTGGAAATGCCCGTTGATTCCTTATTAACGACGTTTCGAACACAACTGGTACATTCCAAAATAATCGTTACTCGGACATCTTTACTCTTGGCCATGAACCCCCTTTGAGTTTTTAATTCACCCAACTCTTCTATTTTCCGATCAAAAGTGAAGAAGAAAGGAATGAAAATAAATAAATAAAAGTTGCTAACTCAAAACCAAATCCTGAAAGATTTCGTTGCAATCAATTGCAATCAATATAGTAAATCAATATGTATTATACTAATAGTAAATAAGTAATACAATGATTTCTAACTCGATTTAGAATCACAGTACGGTATTTTCTTTAAGTATCTTGTAGGATACTGTTGTTCCAGCCACATTTCTCTTTTCGCTCTACTAGTAATTTAATTGGAGCTTGAACCCAAGTTTTGTTGAGGTTCAATCCACTTTTTTCGTTCTACCTTCCTTATTTATTTTATATAATTCTTATATAATTAGAATTCTAAAAAAACTAAATAGAATTATTTCTTATATAATTAGAATTCATTTCTTATATAATTATAATTCTAAAAACAACTAAAGTCAAGGGGGGGCGAGAGATTAGTCACAGATATTTGATTGTATATCGATCTAATCTTTTTCACCCCGTCCCGCGACAATAACTAGAATTAAAAAAAAGGGAATGTTAACGCATCCGGGAAGAAACGATTGATCTCTATCAATAAACCCGCTAAAGAACCGAACCAGAGAGTACTTAGTACCGGTGCTACGGAAAGATATGTTTTTAGATCTCGCATTTAAAATCCTCCTTCTTTATCGTATTACATACATTATGGTAATACATATATAATCACATGTATGTGTGGTTAAAGACCACTTGTATTTGTATATTTGTACCCGGAATTCCTAATTCAAAATTAAAATTTAAATGTACAATGATTCGATAGATAAGATTTTCCTTTTCTTAAAACAGCAAAATAGGTCCCTTTCTGCCTGAGAATTCCCGCCAAAAAGATTCATTTATTATTCATTATATGGTTGTTATATGATATGAGACCAAAAAGAGGAAATGGAAAGATAATTTTTGTATATCAATAGATGAAATAAGGGTGTGGAAAACAAGACAGGGATTCTCTACAATAACATCGTAGGCCAATTGAAAGGGATGTAGCGCAGCTTGGTAGCGCGTTTGTTTTGGGTACAAAATGTCACGGGTTCAAATCCTGTCATCCCTACCTATTACTTCTCCTTTGAGCAGTAAGGAGGGAGCCATTTTAGTTTTAGATTGATTAAAATTAAGCATACATAATCTATCATTTTCTCATATTATATATGATATATGATAGTATAGGTGTGCACGATGTATTGGGGTTATAAAATAAAAGAATCCTCTTTTTTACAGTCTTATTTATTATGATAAGAAAGCGCTCTTAGTTCAGTTCGGTAGAACGTGGGTCTCCAAAACCCAATGTCGTAGGTTCAAATCCTACAGAGCGTGATTCCGCTCTTGTTAAGTCGAAAATTACACCGAACTGAAAAAAAAAAAAAAAAAAAAAAAATTGAACAGCAATTCGAATTTGACCTCCTTGAATTAAATTAATTAAATTAAAATTAAAGGGGTCAGTCAAAAAAAGAGATGTTAATTAATCAAAGGTCCAACTGATCACCACGTATGTATTGTAAATATGCGGTTACGAATAATCCAGCCAAAGTAATAGGAATTAGACCTAAGACGATTCCAAATAGAAAAACTTCAATCATTTCAATTTATTTGAAAGGAGAAAAAGAAAGGTAATATCTATCCCTAAATATTAATCTCTATTGCCCATGAATATCAATAACTAATAATTGATAATTAACACGGTAAGGAACTATAGAATATATGGAATAGGACAGAAAACTTTGTTTTTATTAATTGTTCGTTCATTCAATTAATTTTCAAATAAGTCGTATCTTACTCAGACCAATAAATAGAGCTGAGGTTATAGTTAAAGCCGCTAGTAAAAAACCGAAATAACTAGTTAGAGTAGGCATGAAGGAGCTAAATGAAATATGTTCTTTTTATACATATGTTTATAAAGCACTTACCTAAGTTTCAATTTTTAAAAGAGACGGGGATAAGCAAAAATACCAATTGAAAGAATAAGTTCAATTGAAATTTTTTGATTCATCAATCATTCTAAACGGTATTCACAAAAATAGAGCGGCAGGACAAGAGTAGAAAAGAAAAAGAAATAGATTCATCATCTTTGTAGTTAGGTCAAGAAAAAACCTTTGGATCTAATACAAGAATACAAGAAAGGCCGCCTCACAAATATTGATTAGTAGAATTTTTTTTTTATTCCTTGCTCTTTTTTTTATCTATATCTAATACTATCGACTACTCTTACTTGTTACTAGACGACTAAGCAATTCCTTAAAATAAAAAAAGGAGGGCTTACAACAAAAAACAAAACCTCTTATGCAATTACGAAAAAAAGTCAATTTTTAGATTTCGCATCTAATTGACTTGCGGAAATATGATAATTTCCTTCATGAATTATTATAAACTTGTTGGATTCACGGGTTACCTGATCTTCCGTTTCTAGCCCCAAACCAATAATAGAATCCCCTATATTATATTCCAGGAATTTGAGGAATTTTCTATCGCATGATACGTGGTTATACATCGACAAGCAAGAAGAAGAAAGAAATTATCTAGCACTTCATGTCGATATACTGTTTGAAATTGCGTTGCTGTGTCAGAAGAAGGATAGCTATACTGATTCGGTATACTCTAAAAATACCTTTGGTACAATATTGACGATCTCACAAAGATTGAATTTCAGTGAATTTCCGTTTACTGATCTCATCTTTTACGGAATCGATCCCCTACAAGAATATGCGGAGCTCAGCATGTCTGGAAGCACAGGAGAACGTTCTTTTGCTGATATTATTACCAGTATTCGATACTGGATCATTCATAGTATTACTATACCTTCCCTATTCATTGCGGGTTGGTTATTCGTCAGCACAGGTTTAGCTTATGATGTGTTTGGAAGCCCTCGTCCAAACGAGTATTTTACAGAGAGCCGACAAGGAATTCCATTAATAACCGGCCGTTTTGATTCTTTGGAACAACTCGATGAATTTAGTAGATCTTTTTAGGAGGACCCAATGACCATAGATCGAACCTATCCAATTTTTACAGTGCGATGGTTGGCTGTTCACGGACTAGCTGTACCTACCGTTTCTTTTTTGGGGTCAATATCAGCAATGCAGTTCATCCAACGATAAACCTAATCCGAATTAATTATAGAGCTATGACACAATCAAACCCGAACGAACAAAATGTTGAATTGAATCGTACCAGTCTCTACTGGGGGTTATTACTCATTTTTGTACTTGCTGTTTTATTTTCCAATTATTTCTTCAATTAAGAAAAAAAGAGTAGTAGAATACTAAATAATAGTAGGAATTCTCTTATCCCATTCGGAAGGATTGCATCTCATAATTATCTATGACTGTTTATGTCTTTAGCATGACCACTTGATGAAATGTGGAGGGAAGCGGGATAAATGGCCGATACTACTGGAAGGATTCCTCTTTGGATAATAGGTACGGTAACTGGTATTCCTGTGATCGGTTTAATAGGTATTTTCTTTTATGGTTCATATTCTGGATTGGGTTCGTCCCTGTAATATGTAATAATGGGATGAACTAAGTTATAGGCATGAAAGTGTAAGAACTCAACGGGGCCCGCCTCCTCTTTCTTTGTCTGATTCGCGAGGAGGGGTCCCGTTGAATTCTTAATGATCATAATATTTTGTTCGTATAAATATAAATGACAACAAATAGATCACTTTTTCCGATGATGTTTTTGAAAAATGAACTCGATTAATTGATTCATAGCATCTGTTCTTCGATAGTATCTATCGATACTTTCAAGGTTAGAAGAAAAAAAGGAATCACTCAATTTCCTTTTCCTGGATGACACAATCACAATATATATTTAATTTTAATATTTAATTTTTTTTAATATTTAATTTTAATATTTTAATATTTAATTTTAATATTTCTTTTTTTTTTCTGTCGACCAGATATCAAGCAAACCCTTTCTAGACTAGTCTAACCTTACTCTATTTATTTTAGTATTTCATCAAAGTTTGAAATTTTTTTATAAGTTCATCGCCTTGCTTCTATTTTATATTTATAAAAAAAAGGATTCCTTCTCTTTTTTTTGGTTGTCCATTACTTATTATATTATATTATACTTATTTATACTTATACTTATTTTATACTTATTTATACTTATTTTATACTTATTATATTATCCTTATTACTTATTCGATTACTTTATTACTTATTCTATTATCTATTATAATCTATTATCTATTATAAGTAAATCTAAAAAAATAAAGGGTTCTGAAAAATCTGGAAAAATATAAACTAAGAATAGAAATCTTTGACGAATGGGATCCGGAATTGTTATTATTTCGACACAAGAAAAGGAATTTTACACATCCTTTTCTTGTGCCGAAGGCTAGGAAGACGAAGAATACTCCCTGTAATTATTTGTTCCCCTCATTTATCCTTCCTTTCTATTCTCCGCTTACTTATCTTATGTTTAGTATCTAATCAAATTGAATTTAGAAAACAAAACCCATTCTGTGACATTTCAATCTGACAATAGGGATATAATTACACCCCTCCCATTTAGATTGAAAAAAGAAAAGAAGGGGTAAAGACAAATAGTCTTCTTCACAATATACAGATTTTGAATGCGGTAAAAGTAATTCCTAGAGAAAGAATATAAACAAGCAAAAGACTTTTCATACTTTTTTCATCATACCTAACCTAATTGCCAGGAAGAATTTGTTCTTTTTTACAAATTTGATGTTGATAAATCCACGGATCTAGAAATTCATTTCGGACACTTGAACCTTTTCAAATTGTTTCTTTTTAAGAACCAAAAAGATTTGTGCAAAAACAATAGATGCCAAGAAGAACAAAAGGCCTTGGACACGTAGTGGATCTTGAAGTACTATTTCTGCATCCCCCTGACCAAATCCACCCACATTAGGATTACTTGTTAATGGTTGATCAAGTTTGATAGATTCACCCTCTGAAACAAGAAGTTCTGGTCCTGGGGGGATAATATCAACCACTTGATGTCCATCCAATGCATCCGTTATGGTTATTTCGTACCCCCCTTTTTCTTTTCGTATGATTTTGCTTACTATACCTGTTGCCGTAGCATTATAAATTGTATTGTTACTTTTGTTCCCGTCGGGATAAATCTGACCCCTTCCCCTATTTCCGCCTACGTATATGGGATATTTTAAGAAATGAACATCCTTATTACTAGCAGGGTCTGGGGAAAGAATAGGAAAGGTGATTTCACTATATTTTTGACCAGGAACAGGACCTATCACAAGAATATTTTTCTGAGTGGGGCGGTAGTTCTGAAAAGACAGATTGCCTATCTTTTCTTTCATCTCGGGCGAAATACGATCAGGTGGGGCTAACTCAAACCCCTCCGGTAAAATAAGAACAGCACCCACATTCAAAGCCCCTTTCTTACCATTAGCAAGAACTTGTTTCAGTTGCATATCATAAGGAATTCTAACAACCGCTTCAAATACAGTATCAGGAAGTACCGCTTGTGGAACCTCAATATCCACGGGTTTATTAGCTAAATGGCAATTGGCACATACAATACGCCCAGTTGCTTCTCGTGGATTTTCATACCCCTGCTGCGCAAAAATGGGATATGCATTTGAAATGGATGCCCCGGTTATTATATAGATCATGAGCGATACGGAAATGGATCGAGTAATCTCCTCCTTTATCCAAGAAAAAGTATTTCTAGTTTGCATGGTACAATCATTGATCCCGAAAATTTCTACAATAAAATTAGGTAGGTCACTAGTATAGTTCCCTATCCACGATTCTGCTATTTACTTTTACTGAAAAAAAAAAAAATTTACTGAAATAGAGGAGGAATTGTATTCCCCTGATGGGTAGAAAGAGTAAAGTAAGTACGACTTTGCATTCTTTGCTTATATACAAAGTAAGAAAGATTCTAATTGAATCCGTGAATCATTTTTCAGTCAGTCAGTGAATGATAAATAACTACAAGTGACGGCGATACATGATTTAAATAACGAAAGATCGAATATTTAAAAATTGTATCTAGAATGACTGGAAGGGTACAAGCAAGAACAGATATAATTTGATCATTATGAGCAAATCCAAAATCTTTGTAGATATAGCCAATCATTAGTTCCCAACCGTGGTGCGAATGGAATCCGACACAGAACTCAGTTAATAAAAGAATAGAAAAAGCTTTTATTGTGTCGCTTAAATTATATAGGAATTCTTGAACCCAAGAGTTAAGAATAACAAGTTCTTCATTACCCAAAATAGAATAACCACTTAGAATAACGAAACAGATTAGATTTGTCGAGAAGTGCAAAATCGTATGGATACGATCCTCATTGTGCATCTTGATCAATTGGATCGTTTCTTTGTGGATTCCTATACGAAGTTTTTGTAGATGTGTTTCCGGGTATTCTTTTATCATTTCGTCCAACAGGAGGAGTTCCTCTACTTCTATGAATTGTTCTAGAATACTTTTTTCTTGAATATCATTCAAAAAAGTTTCGGATTGCCTAGTATTCCACCAATTAGTAATCCAAGATTTCAGACTTTTATTAAATGAGAGAGAGATCCACCAGGGCAAAAATACTATAGATGCAAAATATAGAAGGGGAGTGAATGCTTTCTTTTTTGCCATTTTTTCATCTGTGAATTGTTAATGAACCCACCTCATTCGTTGACTTTATGTGATCTAATCTTTCTATCAAGCATGACTTTCATTATATTATAAATTATAAGATAAATTATAAGGTAGGGGCCCATGAATCTATTCTCTGTTTTTTTTTTTTTTGATTCAGTGCTTAGTCCTTGAATCTAAAAAGAGTACAGAAATAGAAAATAAGAATCCACTTTGAATTCGAATGTTCGAATGAAATATATATATATATTATTGTTTCCAGATATCTCAATTGATCAAATTCGAAGCAATTGCCCTCTTTCGATAACTGCCCGAAAGAACCGCTTCAAATAATAAAGATTATTCTATTCAGATTTTGAGACGAAGGAGCTCCCTGTCTATATCAAGATATCAATCAAATATGTCGAAAAATTTTCGCGGGTTATCTAGACTGTATATAGTCTAGAGTCCGGGAATAATTGAAAAAAAAAAAATTATGAAAAATATTATGATGATCAAAAATGAGTGACAAAAAAAGACAGAAAAGTTATCATTACATTTATCATTATGTTATAAGAAAGAAATCTACTTGTTTAGTTCTTAAGGAGCACAAAAGAAAGGATAAAAGGGGAGGGGCTGATTGACAAAAGGAAAGTAGAGAAAATTTACAAGATATAATCTATCTGTATCTAACGTATCAACTCCAAATATTGAAAATAAAAAGTTAAATATTTCGAAATACTTTGATATATGAGATGAATCCATTATTTCGATTTCTTGCTTGTTTTGTTACTGAATTAAGTTGAGTGGTTTTACATTTACAGACGCATAAAAAACAATTTTTGTGGACAAAAAAAAAAAAACAGTTTTGTTTTATGTTATGACTCTTCCGTATACGTCTTCTTTGGTTCGAGTGGGCATTCTTAAGAAACTTCAGTTTAGTTCTGCTATAGAAAAAAGAGGCTTCTTGTCTTGAGTTTTTTCCTCCTGCCGAGAAAGCATTTATTCTGCAATTCATTTCAAAAGACTTCAATCGGTACACGCAAAAAATAGGCCAATTCAGCAGCTTTTTGCTCAATTTCTCGTGGAGTCAAATTCTCATCAGTACGAGTCAAGGGAACGGCCCCCTGGCCTCTGATTTCCATATAAAGGACACGCCGAGCATAAATACCCTCTTTAACTTCTATTCTGATGGACTGAATATCTTTCATAAGGAATCGTAGAAAGATGCGACGATTTTTTCCAGGAAAACCCCAACGAAAAATACATACTATTCCCTCTTTTCTATCGAATCGATCATAACCACTACCTACATTCCAAAAAATCGTGCACCACAAATAGGAACTAATAAAGAGACCCGCGATCCCATAGAAAGACATCACGATTCCTTGTGGAAAAAAAACTATTTGCTGAGACGGAAATAAAGATATCAAATTCCTACCAAGATAACTAGAAGTTCCAACTAATAAAAACCCTAATGAACCAAAAAAAAGAATAAAGGCCCAGCAGAAATTGCTTGTTTTTCGAGACCCCACTATAAATTCTATCCATATAGATTCTGATCGCCAACTCATACATACTAGATCCAGTTGCATTTTATTGGAATTGAGAAAATAAGCAAAAAAATTTGACTTTACTTTTTTTGTTTCCGAAGTAACTCTCATCAACTAGTGCTATTTTGATATGAACTTTTAGAAGTAATTCATCAAATTGCTTAGATCTAAAATCATCCCCTTTATATGATCCCCTATACAGATCTACTAGATATATAGACTTTAATTTCATACATTCGTCCGGTACCGATCCACTTGCTATAATTCATTTACCCCTATATCATGTTTACGTATGCATAAGAGGAGCTTTTTCATTTATGTTCGGGGAAGCCGGATGGATGTTATACAATATTCTACTAAATAGATATCCGTGGCATCTAAGTCGTGAAAAAAAAAATAGATAAGATTTGGTCTTGGCCTTGGCCCCATCGAATCTAAAAAATCTTAGTTTTTTGAACATACAAAGATAAAGAAGCCATTGCAATTGCCGGAAATACTAGGCCTACTAAAGGCACAAAAATAGAGGGAATTGTCATAAAATGGGTACCTCAATTTAATATTCGTACCTGTTATTGTTATATTGTTAGTTATAAAGTTAGTTATAAATATATCTTATAATAATTATATTATAATTCGTATATTATACTAAGTATATCTAAATATTATACTAAGTATATCGAAATACTAAGTATATCTAAATATTATACTAAGTATATCTAAATACTAAGTATATCTAAATATTATACTAAGTATATCTAAATACTAAGTATATCTAAATACTAAGTATATCTAAGCGAGTATATATATCTAATATATATATCTTATCTAATAAGTGCAAGGAATGTAGAATTAAATAAAGGGACTTGCCCATCTTTCTAAATGAAATAAAATAGGTGTATGATAAGATAATCCACTTTCTTTATTATCTTACTTTATTCCTACTTTTCTTATTATTATTATTCTATTGTTCTTGTCTTCTAATTTTAATTTCTAATTTGAATTTAATAAAGAAAGAGTTTATTACAAATTGAGAAAGAGTTTATTACAAATTGTCGAAAGATTCGATTCGTTAGAATCCGATCCAAGAACAGGGATTTTTAGTAAAAATAGAATTCTCGGGAGATATAGAAAGATGCAAAACTCTATATTTATATTTTTTCTATATTTGAATTATATAAACATACGCAATAGAGCAAGATAAAATTCGTTTTTCGACAATTCCATTTTATGTCACAAAGTCAAAGCCCATTATGCGGGCTTTGACTTTGATTCTGATAAACTAACTAACTGCCTTTTCACTACAAAGAAAATAATTTAACTTAAGACTCTACTTGATTGAATTTTGATTCAAAGGAAAAAAACCGTGGAACTGAAATAACTCACTCAGAACACCCTTTAAAGGATTACGTGGTACGATTGGATCGAATAAACCCTTATGGAATAAATATTCAGCCTCCTGTGAACCTTCAGGTACTGTTATATTCAATGTTTGCTCAATTACTCTTTTACCCGCAAATGCAATATAGGCATTGGGTTCAGCAATAATGATATCCCCCAACATACCAAAACTCGCGGTCACTCCACCAGTAGTAGGAGATGTAAGAATTGATACATAAAATAACTTTTTATTTGATTGATAATCATATAAAGCAGAAGATATTTTAGCCATTTGCATCAAGCTCAAACTTCCTTCTTGCATGCGTGCTCCTCCGGAAGCACACACTAGAATAAGAGGCAAAAAATTATTGGTAG
>NW_028322911.1:10000-25000 GCF_047325235.1 Durio zibethinus | reverse complement strand
ACTTTATTTTATTATGAGAATAAATCCTACTACTTCTGTTCCTGGAGTTTCCACGCTTGAAAAAGAAAATCTGGGACGTATTTCTCAAATCATCGGTCCAGTACTGGATGTAGCCTTTCCCCCGGGCAAGATGCCTAATATTTACAACGCTTTGGTAGTTAAGGGTCGAGATACCATCGGTCAACAAATTAATGTAACTTGTGAGGTACAGCAATTATTAGGAAACAATCGAGTTAGAGCTGTAGCTATGAGCGCTACAGATGGTCTAATGAGAGGAATGGAAGTGATTAACACGGGAGCTCCTCTAAGTGTTCCAGTCGGCGGAGCGACCCTAGGACGAATTTTTAACGTGCTTGGGGAGCCCGTTGATAATTTAGGTCCTGTAGATACTCGCACAACATCCCCTATTCATAAACCTGCGCCCGCTTTCATACAATTAGATACAAAATTATCTATTTTTGAAACAGGAATTAAAGTAGTCGATCTTTTAGCTCCTTATCGTCGTGGAGGAAAAATCGGACTATTTGGGGGAGCTGGGGTAGGTAAAACAGTACTCATTATGGAATTGATCAACAACATTGCCAAAGCTCATGGGGGTGTATCCGTATTTGGCGGAGTAGGTGAACGTACTCGTGAAGGAAATGATCTTTACATGGAAATGAAAGAATCTGGAGTAATTAATGAACAAAATCTTGCGGAATCAAAAGTGGCTTTAGTCTACGGTCAGATGAATGAACCGCCAGGAGCTCGTATGAGAGTTGGGTTGACTGCCCTAACTATGGCGGAATATTTCCGAGATGTTAATAAACAAAACGTACTTCTATTTATAGACAATATCTTCCGTTTTGTCCAAGCGGGATCCGAAGTATCTGCCTTATTGGGTAGAATGCCTTCCGCTGTGGGTTATCAACCCACCCTTAGTACCGAAATGGGTTCTTTACAAGAAAGAATTACTTCTACCAAGGAGGGATCCATAACTTCTATTCAAGCAGTTTATGTACCCGCGGATGATTTGACCGACCCTGCCCCTGCCACAACATTTGCGCATTTAGATGCTACTACCGTACTATCAAGAGGATTAGCTGCCAAAGGTATCTATCCAGCGGTAGATCCTTTAGACTCAACGTCAACTATGCTCCAACCTCGAATCGTTGGAAAGGAACATTATGAAACTGCGCAAAGGGTTAAGCAAACCTTACAACGTTACAAAGAACTTCAGGACATTATAGCTATCCTGGGGTTGGACGAAGTGTCCGAAGAGGATCGCTTAACCGTAGCAAGAGCGCGAAAAATTGAGCGTTTCTTATCACAACCCTTTTTCGTAGCGGAAGTATTTACTGGTTCCCCGGGGAAATATGTTGGCCTAGCAGAAACAATTAGAGGATTTCAATTGATCCTTTCCGGAGAATTAGACGGTCTTCCTGAACAGGCCTTTTATTTGGTAGGTAACATCGATGAAGCTACTGCGAAGGCTACGAACTTAGAAATGGAGAGCAAATTGAATAAATGACCTTAAATCTTTGCGTACTCACCCATAATCGAATTGTTTGGGATTCAGAAGTGAAAGAAATCATTTTATCTACTAATAGCGGACAAATTGGCGTATTACCAAATCACGCGCCTATTGCCACAGTTGTAGATATAGGTATTTTGAGAATACGCCTTAACGACCAATGGTTAACGATGGCTCTGATGGGTGGTTTTGCTAGAATAGTCAATAATGAAATCACTATTTTTGGAAAGGATGCGGAAAAGGGTAGTGACATTGATCCACAAGAAGCTCAGCAAGCTCTTGAAATAGCGGAAGCTAACTTGAGGAAAGCTGAAGGCAAGAGGCAAACAATTGAGGCAAATCTAGCTCTCAGATGGGCTAGGACACGAGTAAAGGCTATCAACGCGATTTCGTAACTAGTTGGTTAATCGAAAGAATTTCCGTATAAACAGAACTTTCGTTTCTACATCCCATTTTTATTCTGCTGATTAAATAGAATCAAATACAATCAAAAGTGAAATAGTGAAATTTGATCTAACGAAAAATTTGAAAATTGAAAACGGAAATAGAATAGGATGAAAAAGATAGAAAATCAATAAAAGAAGGTGGGTAGAAAAACTTATTAGACACCGGGATCAATGGTATCTAATAAGTTCTACCTACTATTGGATTTGAACCAATGACTCCCGCCGTATGAAAGCAATACTCTAACCACTGAGTTAAGTAGGTCATTTATTATCATAAGGAATCATAAAGAGAAAGAAAAGGGACCTATCACATCGATGGATTATAAATCCGATATTACTTCTAAGCAATACCAATCAAACCGACCAAAAAGGTATGATTATGATGTTGGATCATGTAATATTCATCTTGACAAGAAATTATCTAAATAATATGATAAAATATGTATCACAAACACAAGGGCTATAGCTCAGTTAGGTAGAGCACCTCGTTTACACGCGCGCCAATGTTTTTCAGGGGAGTCTATCATGCAATCAAAAAAAATTGATCCTTTTGAGAAATCGATGTCTTACTCCATTACTTTGAAGGAACAAAACAAGAGAACAATAGCCTGACAAATGGTTTGGTTCGATTCGGGTGCCGTTTAGGCAGGAGCAGGATCCGAATCGAACCTATCATTGATTTGAGATATTGATAGGGCGAATACCCAGTCTATTCAATGCTAGGCATAATGAGTATAAGGACCTCAAAAATTCTCTTTTCGTCCTATGAATCTTAAGGTGTATGAAGTTTCATCTTTGATTTTTTAATCAGGATGATAGAGACTTCATTTAACTTAGGTTGATCTAGGCCAGAAGCAGACCTACGTCAAGATAAACTTTCCCTTCTTTGAAACACTTTGGTAGTGCTCCTGTATCAGTAATGAATCAGAGCACATGGAACCATCTTCCTTTTTTTTCTAAGAGAAAAAATATATATATGGTAGACTAACTGATATTTCTATCAGTTAATGAAAGAGCCCAATGCAAAAAAATGCATGTTGGGTCTTTGAAATAGGTCGAATCATTTTGATAATAATCAGTTCGATCTGTTTTACCGAGAAGGTCTACGGTTCGAGTCCGTATAGCCCTATATTTTATATTTTTATTTTATATTTTATTAATTTTTATATTTTATTAATTTTTATATTTTATTAATTTTTATATTTTATTAATTTAAAATATTTATTAAATTAATAAAAAAATATTTATTAAATTAATAAAAATGAAATGAAAATAATATTCTTAAAACTAAAGCAAACTAAAACAATAAAGAATATCCAAATACAAATAAAAAAAGTTGTATAGTTTTTTTCCTAATTATTGTATTCTTTGTTGATTGGAACTGGTCGCTTCCAGTTGCTTGGTTAAAATCATTCCCATAAGCTCGCTCACAGGGAGATCGCTCAGAAACTGAAAACAAAAGCGCATTTCAACAGAATCTCATAAATATATATAATATATATTAAATATATATATATAGATAATATATATATAGATAATATCTATAAAAAGATATAATATCTATAAAATATAGATAGAAAATAAAAAATGTATTCTATATATAACTATATATAAATTTATTCTATATTCTATATATAACTATATAATATACTATATAATATATATATAAATTTATTCTATATTCTATATATATTCTATATATATAATAGATAATAAGATAATAGAAAAGAGAAAAGGTTTTTTTTTTTTTTTTTTATTTCTAATACATATTAGATATTAGTTATATATTAGAATTCCTTTTATTTAGAAAAATACGAAATGAAGTGAAAACAAAAAAGTTTTACTTGTTTTGGATTTGTATAGTATTCTACTATACTATATAGTAATAGTATAAATATCTATGTAATAGTATAAATGTAATAGTATAAATATCTATTTATACTATTACTATACAAATTAGTACTATATCGAATACAAATTAGTACTATATCGAAATTAAATCGAAATAAGTGAAATGTAAATAGGATTAATTCCAATCAATAAATCTTAAAACGCAACAGCAAACAAACGAAACTAGACGATTCGATCAAACTGAATTGTTGGTTTGACTAAACAAACAGTTGTGGATGACTTGACAATGAATTCCAGGTCGAATCGACTAATCCGGTCTATTTTTCACATTCATAGGAGTTCGTCTATGTTTCTGCTTTACGAATATGATATTTTCTGGGCATTTCTAATAATATCAAGTGCTATTCCTATTTTGGCATTTCTAATTTCTGGAGTTTTAGCCCCGATTAGAAAGGGTCCAGAAAAACTTTCTAGTTATGAATCGGGTATAGAACCAATGGGCGATGCTTGGTTACAATTTCGAATCCGTTATTATATGTTTGCTCTAGTTTTTGTTGTTTTTGATGTTGAAACGGTTTTTCTTTATCCATGGGCAATGAGTTTCGATGTATTGGGGGTACCCGTATTCATAGAAGCTTTAATTTTCGTGCTTATCCTAATTGTTGGTTCAGTTTATGCATGGCGAAAAGGAGCATTGGAATGGTCTTAGTTCCTGAATATTCAGATAATAAAAAGAAAGAAAAAAGTAAAAATAATAATAACATTGAGTATGAATTCCATTGAATTTCCCTTACTTGATCGAACAACCCAAAACTCAGTTATTTCAACTACATTAAATGATCTTTCAAATTGGTCAAGACTCTCCAGTTTATGGCCGCTTCTTTATGGTACCAGTTGTTGCTTCATTGAATTTGCTTCATTAATAGGCTCACGATTCGACTTTGATCGTTATGGGCTGGTCCCAAGATCGAGTCCTAGACAAGCGGACCTAATTTTAACAGCTGGAACAGTAACAATGAAAATGGCTCCCTCTTTAGTGAGATTATATGAACAAATGCCCGAACCTAAATATGTTATTGCTATGGGCGCGTGTACAATTACAGGAGGGATGTTCAGTACTGATTCTTATAGTACTGTTCGGGGAGTCGATAAGCTAATTCCTGTGGATGTCTATTTGCCGGGCTGTCCCCCTAAACCCGAGGCAGTTATAGATGCTATAACAAAACTTCGTAAGAAAATATCTCGCGAAATCTATGAAGATCGAATTAGATCTCAACAGGGGGATCGGTGTTTTACTACCAATCACAAGTTTTGTCTTGTACGCAGTACTCATACTGGAAATTATAATCAAGGATTACTCTATCAACCACCATCTACTTCAGAGATTCCTCCTGAAACATTTTTCAACTACAAAAGTTCAATATCTTCCCACGAATTAGTGAATTAGGTAGGATTCAGAAACAGAATAACAAACAACGAATTAATCTTCATAAATTCGATTTCATCGTAAATGTGAAATACTTATCTTATACAAATTACAAATAAAAAAGAAAAGTGCGGGAGAGATAAAAAAGATGCAGGGCCGTTTGTCTGTTTGGCTAGTCAAACACGGGCTAGTTCATAGATCTTTGGGCTTCGATTACCAAGGAATAGAGACTTTACAAATAAAGCCCGAGGATTGGCATTCCATTGCTGTTATTTTATATGTATATGGTTACAATTATCTACGTTCCCAATGTGCTTATGATGTAGCACCAGGCGGACTGTTAGCCAGTGTGTATCATCTTACGAGAATAGAGTATGGTGTAGATCAACCGGAAGAAGTATGTATAAAAGTATTTGCTCCAAGGAGTAACCCTAGAATTCCGTCTGTTTTCTGGGTTTGGAAAAGTGCGGATTTTCAAGAACGAGAATCTTATGACATGTTGGGAATCTCTTATGAGAATCATCCACGACTGAAACGTATCTTAATGCCCGAAAGTTGGATAGGGTGGCCTTTACGTAAGGATTACATTGCCCCCAATTTTTATGAAATACAAGACGCTCATTGAATGATAAGAAACTAATTACAACTTCAAATATTCAAGGAATATTTGTACATTCTCTTCTAGCTCAAACGGAGGAATTGAGGTTTCATTCGTATTCTTATGGATAGGCTAATAAATAAAAAGAAATAAAAGACAATACATCATTGAAATTCTCGATTTTTGAAGATACCTTTTTATTTTATTTCGGACGAGCCGAGACAATAGGATGAACAACAAGGGTTCTATACCGTGAACTTTGTATCGCGCACATCACTTAGATGAACTCTAGAGAGTCACATAGAAAGGAATGAAGAAATGGAATATGAAAGAGAATACAAATAAATAAATGAAAGGGAATCGGATTCTATTTGTACTGTAGCTGAGATGAGTCTTGGTTATTTCTATCCTTGAACTCCTCTAGACCAGACTTTTGGTTGGGCCTTTCAACCAACTATTTTAATCTTTTTTTTTAATTAAATATGTATGAAGTATTAACATTCTTTTTGAATGTGAGGAGCCACAGCGTGAACAAATAAAAAAGAAGAGGAAAGATAATGAAATTTTTTTCTTTTACTACATTATTTATTTTTTTTACTACATTATAATTATAATAGACTCTTTGCTCATCTAAAAAATAGAAACAAAAAAAAAAAAAAAAATAAATAAAGAGAGGGTTTACTTCCAGATAGCTAGCTAGATAAGTATGTATTATGTCGATCTATATCAATTAATTTGTAGAGTAGATACTCATACAAATTAATCATACGCCGAGAACCAGATTTGAACTGGTGACACGAGGATTTTCAGTCCTCTGCTCTACCAACTGAGCTATCCCGACCATTACCGACGCATTATCCTCATAATACTAGATGACTTGGGTCTATGTCACTTAAAAATGAAAACAAAAAAAAAAACGAAAAAGTATTAAATTAAAAGGGGAATTTCTTGGATCTTTAAAAGGAAGACTTTGTAAATTTCAGTATGAGTAATGATATGGATTATGAATCATTCAAATAGGTATTCCTTGCTCAAGGGTGTTGATTTGTACGTATATCATATATATATATCACAATATATCATATCACAAGACTTGTGATAAGAGAACAAAATTCTGCTAGGATACGCTTGTAAAATGGAAAAGAATAGGATGAATGAGAAACATAAGGAACTTTGAACCACTAACAAAAAGGGTAGGATAAAATAAATAGATAGCAAACGGGCTTTTTGGGGTTGGGGATAGAGGGACTTGAACCCTCACGATTTTTAAAGTCGACGGATTTTCCTCTTACTATAAATTTCATTGTTGTCGGTATTGATATTGACATGTAGAACGGGACTCTATCTTTATTCTCGTCCGATTAATCAGTTTTTCAAAAGATTTATCAGACTATGGAGTGAATGATTTGATTAATGAATATTCTATTCGATTCTTTCTTCAACTTGGAATCGATTCACAACAATTCTTTTTATTTTTCATATAAATTGATTTTGCATATAAATAAAAAAAATACGGGTTCGAGTCGTCTTTTTTGGTTTTTCATTAGTATACCTATTTATTTTATATTTTATATAGGTATATCTTGCATCCTTTCTGGAGTTTCGATATAAGGATTCCTTTACCAACAGTCAACCCCATTTGTTAGAATAGCTTCCATTGAGTCTCTGCACCTATCCCTTTTTTATTATTCTCGCTTGTTGAACCTTTGTTTATTTTCGTAAAATAATAGGATTTGGCTCAGGATTGCCCATTTTTCATTCCGGGGTTTCTCTGAATTTGAAAGTTATCACTTAGTAGGTTTCCATACCAAGGCTCAATCCAATCCAATTAAGTCCGTAGCGTCTACCAATTTCGCCATATCCCCTTTGTGTCTTGAGATTAGGATCTCATTAGGATGCACTTCCTTCCCCCTTTCTCCTTCCCTTCCTTTCCCCTTTCTTTCATTTATTTATTTTCTTTCTTTTTATGCGAAAACCGTTGAATTTAGTATTGAATTTAGTAGATATAGATACTGATTCTTATATCGAAGGGTCTTTACCTATTTTATTTCTTGTTTGTTTATCTTCTTTCGTCTCTATCGGAGACCCGTATTTATTTGGTCCAATCAGAAAATATTTTATCATTTCTGTATTCGCAATTCAATATAGATGGATATTCCATAACATATATATGCCCCCCTTACTCTCAGTTTTCTCAGGCAATTTACTCGAACGGTCGATTTTTTTTTTTTTTTTCGTCTTAGCTTCCGCCTTTATGAATGAAAACAAAAGAAAGGAGTCTCTCATCTCTCATTATGATCTGGATTTCATTTCTATGGGTTGCATCTTTTCTTTTTTCTTTAATTTTATTTTTATTCTTATTCTTTTATTAGACTATCCTATATAACCATAATAAGATAACTAAAAAAATAAAAATAAAAATGAAAATTGAATTTATTCATTATTAAAATTTATTCATTTTAAAATTTATTCATTATTAATTATTTATTTTCTAGTATAATAGCATAATAGCTAGAACTAATTATTCCATTCATTTCTATTTCGACTTCGAAGATAATTCGAATTAGTTAGTCTAAAAAACAAAGTTTCATTCTAATTATTTAGACTTATAACGTATCATTTATATAATGATAATATATATATAAATTATATATAAATATAAATTATATATAAATGCATAAAAATATTTTCACTATAATTATCTAATTATTAGACTCTATTTATAATTCTAAACTAAATATAAATAAATTAAATATATATTAAATCTATATTAAATATAAATAAATATTAAATATAAATAAATTAAATCTATATTAAATCTATCTATCTATATTAAAATTAAATCTATCTATTAAATTAAATCTATATCTATATCTATATAAAAAAAAAAAATTATATATAATTTAAATGTAAAATATACTAAAAATATACTAAAAAATACTAAAAATATAAAATAAAAAATATAGTAATATTATACTTAGTATACTAATATTATACTAATATATATATAATACTAAATTATATATATAATACTAAATAGAATATAATACTAAATAGAATAGAATACTAAATAGAATAGACTAATAGAATAAAGATAACATATAATAAAATAAATATAAAATAAAAATATATAATATAGAGATAAATAATAAATAATTATAAAAATTATAAATATATTTATAATTTATTTTTATAATTTTTATAATTATAATAAAATTAGAATTAAATTATAATAATATTATTATAATTTAATATTATTAAATATAATGTTATTAAATATTAATATGATTAAATTAAAATATGATTAAATTAAAATATCATTTTTAATATGATTAAAATATAATCAAATAGAATGATTAAAATATAATCAAATAGAATTATATTATTCTATTCTTAATTATTATATTCTATCAATATTAGATTGAATATTAGATTGAATCTACCATTATTATATATTATTATATATTATTATATATCATTATATTAAATATGATTATATTAAATATGGCATAAATTATGTATGGCATAAATATGGCATTTAAAATTTAAAATTCTAGTTTTTCTAAATTCTAGTCTATAATTCATATTAATAATTCATAGTAATTATGAATAACTAATAGATAGTTAATAGATAAGATCGTAATAGTTTGCTGAATTCCTATGGATACAAAATTTCTATTATTTGAGCCCGCTTAGCTCAGAGGTTAGAGCATCGCATTTGTAATGCGATGGTCATCGGTTCGATTCCGATAGCCGGCTTTCTCTATTTGTTTGCTTTTTTACTTTTTTACATGATTGATAATGTTTTTTTGAAATCAAAGAACATTGAAAAAGCTTTTTCCCCTTTTCTTTCCAAAGGTCAACGATCCGTTTATTATGTCGTAGAAACTTTCAATTAGGAATAAAATTGGAGGAGTTAGATCTTTGCAGAATAAATCAAGAAAAAAAAAAAGGAAACTTTTTTTGGTTTAATTTTTAGATTTTAATTTTTATATTTTATATTTAATATATATTTTATATTTAATATATTTATATATTATATATATTTTATTTTAATTTCTATTTTTTGTATACATTATATACAATATACATTATATACAATACAAAAAAGTATGGATATTGATCCAATTCATCTCATTAATATTTGTAGTACAATCCTTCAGTCGATTTCGCTTCATTTAGTTCAGTTTTAATTTAGGTTTATGAAATTTCAATAAAATTCAAATTAATAAGGAGTCTTTATGTCGCGTTACCGAGGGCCTCGTTTCAAAAAAATACGCCGTCTGGGGGCTTTACCGGGACTAACTAGTAAAAGTCCTAGAGCCGGAAGCGATCTTAGAAACCGATCGCGCTCCGGTAAAAAATCTCAATATCGTATTCGTTTAGAAGAAAAACAAAAATTGCGTTTTCATTATGGCCTTACAGAACGACAATTACTTAAATACGTTCGTATTGCCAGAAAAGCAAAAGGGTCAACAGGTCAGGTTTTACTACAATTACTTGAAATGCGTTTGGATAACATCCTTTTTCGATTAGGTATGGCTTCAACTATTCCTCAAGCCCGCCAATTAGTTAACCATAGACATATTTTAGTTAATGGTCGTACAGTAGATATACCAAGTTATCGCTGCAAACCCCGAGATATTATTTCAGCGAGGGATGAACAAAAATCTAGAACTCTGATTCAAAATTATCTTGATTCATCCACCCATGAGGAATTACCAAAGCATTTGACCCTTCACACATTACAATATAAAGGATTAGTCAATCAAATAATAGATAGGAAATGGGTCGGTTTGAAAATAAATGAATTGCTTGTCGTAGAATATTATTCTCGTCAGACTTAAACCTAACTAAAATAACAAAACAAGGGTTCTGCTCCCTTTTCACCTGAGTTAAGGTTAAGTAAAGGAAGACAGGGTAAGGGATTTGATTCGGAAATTTTATTTTTCTCCTATTCATGTATGATAGATCCGTAGGTAGATTTTCATCCCCTGTACGCTATTTTACGTATTCCGTATTAAAAAGAAATTGGGAATAGAGAATCTATATCAAAGAAGGGTCTAACTCTTTAGTATCTGTTCTTATTTGATTTGATACATTGTAGTCAGTTACATTGGCGAATTAGGTGAAGGTGCGGAAAGAGAGGGATTCGAACCCTCGGTAAACAAAAGTCTACATAGCAGTTCCAATGCTACGCCTTGAACCACTCGGCCATCTCTCCTACATAATTATTATGGCCGATAACCCGAGCGAATAGCGAGTTATTCATATTAGATTGTTCGAGAGGTACGAACAATATCAATTCTAACTAGAAAACTAGCTATAAAAATAGAAAACTTTTCATCACTTTTTTCAGCACTTTTTCTTTAGCCTCCCGACTCGAAGAAATTTTTTTGTGAGGGGGCTGTTAAAAATAAATAATATAATACGATAAACATATACCATATATATCTATTCATGTTTGCGAAAAAGGCACTCCCATCTTTTTTCTGATATTTCTACCGGACTGGATTAAATCAATGAATTGAAACGAATCAAATCAATCGATTGGTTTTTTTTTTTTAGACTATGCTTAATGGATATTTTTAGTTCATAATTCTCTTTAGACTCTAATTCCCCATTTCTATAAGAATTCTAAAATTCTTTTCCAGTTTTAGATCTCTCAACAACAACCTCTTACTCTGTAAATCTATTACAAATTCATAAATCCTCTAAGGGATTTTTATATTTGATTATATGTTGTATACCTGCTATGCACAAAACACAAAAAAGGGCAGTTATTTTATTTTCATCATAGAACGATTATTCGATTATTTTTCCTCTTTTTATCATAATTTAATCAAAACTTCTCTAATTTTGCTAATCTATCCTAATCCGTAGGATAAATTTTTTGATTCTTCAACTTCGATGAAATCGTAATAATTCTTTTTTCTTTTTATATTTTATTCTTATACTAATAAATTCTTATACTAATAAATTTGGATGAAATAAAATAGGATTCAAATATTTCTTTTTTTTTTTTTTTCTTGATTCCTGCCAAAAAAATTGAAGTAAAGTAGAGGGCTATATCTTTTTTTTTTTTTTTTTTATGGAATGGGTCTGCTTTTATGTTATTTCGTACTGTACGCTTCCTTTGTTTGTGAGATCCTTTTTTTTTTCTCACGAAGGGGTAATGAAAAGAGTTATAGAATGGATTGCTACCTATGCCTAGATCGCGGATAAATGGAAATTTTATTGATAAGACCTTTTCAATCGTAGCCAATATCTTATTACGAATAATTCCGACAACTTCAGGAGAAAAAGAGGCATTTACTTATTACAGAGATGGTGCGATTTGATTATTATTATATAATTATAATTATTTTATATATTTTAATTATTTTATATATATTTTTTTTTTTATTTTTATTTTACCGCTCTTAGTCTTAGGAAAAAGACACATGATTCGGAATAGAAAAAAAAAAAAAAAGACTATTGAAAAAAAAAAAGAAATCTACGCTTGTTGAAGGTGAAGTTTATAAATAAAGCAATTCCTTCTGTCGTGTATCCCCGATTAATGCAACCTCAGATGCTTCAATTGTTGATTCGAGTATTGAGCGAAAGGTTACACCTATGGGTCTGTATTGTGGGTCAACCCTACTACACTAGTACCAATAGGCGGCATAGAGGAAGAAGCACTACATCTAGGAATCAACAACACGAAAACTTTGTTATTGTTATAAAGGATTCCCTTTCCTTATCGGGATCGGAACTAAGAGAAATGGTTGGGACAACAAACATCCATCTTGTTCGTACTTTGGATACCCATATAACCATCGAAGATTGTTGAAGTGACTAATTCCTGGAAATTAAGGAGCGTTGAGAACAAAGAAATTGTTGGAGTTTACTTTATTTATCTAGTACGAACACGCTTGATGGTAAGAAAAGATCTTTTGCAAGAGGGTTGGCTAGAGATTTCTTGTAAAAACATTAGCCCCGCTCAGTTCATAATGACAATATTTCGACCTTTTTTTTAATTCCATGGATTATTCTCATTATGCACATAAAGGAGGAGCCGTATGAGGTGAAAATCTCACGTACGGTTTTGGAACGGAGAATTCGTTGAATCGAATGACGACCGTAACGGATGTCGGCTCAATCCGAAGGAAATTATGCGGAAGCCTTACAGAATTATTATGAAGCTATGCGACTAGAAATTGATCCCTATGATCGAAGTTATATACTCTATAACATAGGCCTTATCCACACAAGTAACGGAGAACATACAAAAGCTTTAGAATATTATTTTCGAGCACTAGAACGAAACCCGTTCTTACCACAAGCTTTTAATAATATGGCTGTGATCTGTCATTACGTGCGACTATCTCCACTATAGAAATAAAAAAAAAAAGGAAAGAAAGAGCAAATACGCTAGTAAATAAATACGCTAGTAAATAAAATAGGCTTTCTACATATTGCATCGTCCAAAAAACGATTTTTATCAGCTGTAACAAAAAAAGAAAAAAAAAAAAGAAACTTCATAGAAGTCAAAATATGAAGAAATATATATGCCTAGATACTTTATTCTATGGATAAAGGATCTAATTGATAGAGGAAGCACCGTAAAGATCAATTAGCGAGGTTTTGGGCCGATACAATAAAAATAAATAAGAACTGCTTATTTATGTCATGATATGAGATAAAAATTAGGAATCAACTTATGTAATAGAGCCGATCCCCTAAGTTATTGAGCAGCGGTGTAGCATCAGATCCCAAAGACAGTAAGTCTTTTTTATGAGGAAGAAGTCTTTTTCAAGGATTCTATATAAATTTATATATGATATGAAACCGAGATAGTTACCTTTCAGAAAAATCTAACGGACGATAATCCCGAAACGCCTATGCTTTATTTTTCTGAAGGTGGGAGAAAAGATAAAACTCATTATTAATTTAATCCAAATTAAAGTTTGAAACTCATGTAATTAACCTCTTTTGGTTAACCCGAGACAAATCGATAGGATCTATGAGAAATCTCATTCAATTGGATATATGGTAGGGTAAAAAAATGGGACACCAAAAGAATTGACTGCCGAGCCGTATGAGGTAGGAAACTCTCAAGTACGGTTCTAAGGGAAGGAATTGACCCGCCTATTCCGACCGGGGAGAACAGGCCATTCGACAGGGGGATTCTGAAATAGCGGAGGCTTGGTTCGATCAAGCCGCTGAGTATTGGAAACAGGCTATAGCGCTTACTCCTGGTAATTATATTGAAGCGCAGAATTGGTTAAAGATCACGAGGCGTTTCGAATAAGAACAAGAGCTCTCTGTTTATTTATTATTTTCGGATTAGAAATTCTAATTAGAAATTAGAAAATTCTATTACTATTAAATTCTATTCTTATTCTATTAAATCCATTTAATTAAATTACCTTACCATTAAAATTATTAAATTAGATTTTTTATTCATATTCAATTTGAATCTTTAAATATTAAAAAATATTAATTTAATTGGAATTGTTAATTGTGTAATTGTTTGTTTTTGTTGGACCCATCGGTCAGATCATTTCTCTCTCTCTGGGAAAAACCAATCAAAGAATTTCATTATATCCTTTCTAAAATCGTTCTATTTCGTCTGATATTTCGTAAGGATAAGTAATACACGGATATAGCAAAATAAAAAATATTTTCTTTTCTGCTTCTATTAAAACGAATAAAAACCCCTCGAATGACTCAATATCAATACTGGAGTATCCCTTAGTAATGAATGCTCACGCGAGTTGGGATAGAGTAATATTCCTTGTTCTATCTATGTAAGACAAAAAAAACTCCATCTAGGAACTTCTAATTAAGATAGGAATACAATACACAGGTTGCACAAAAAAATTGTTTTTGCACCAATGTAAGTAAAGTCCGGAAAAGGTTTTATAAGATTAAAAAAGGTCCGTTGAGCGCCTCATGGATATGTCATAATAGATCCGAACACTTGCCCCGGATCGACTTCCAGATCATAATTGCTCTAGTGAATAACTAAAGAAAAAATGGATAGATAAAAAATAGATAGATGAGAGATAGAAGAGAAAGAAACTAATTATAAGCGTCTCTCATAGGTTCACTAATTACTTGACTGTTGGCGGGTCTCTTTGTATGTGTTGTCCGGAAAGAGGAGGACTCAATGATTATTCGT
>NW_028322910.1:50000-52445 GCF_047325235.1 Durio zibethinus | reverse complement strand
AAAAAAATCCTTAGGCATTCTTTTATTGAGTGGTCTCTAACCCCTTTTTTTGTTTGTCTCGTTTAGAATCGATTTCGATTCTTCATTTTGATCTAGTTGTTGAGACAATTGAAAAGGGTATTTCCTTGTTCTAGGATCCTTTATCTTTGTCTTGAATCATTGGGTTTAGACATTACTTCGGCGATATTTAATCATTTCAAAAATGGCAGCAACATGCCCCTTTTTCTCTCTTTTTTTCTTTCTATCAAAGAATCATATGAACGATTAATTCCCGCATTATACACTTTTGATCGAAAGAGTTTTACCAATTCCAACAATTTTTCTTTTTGATTTGAAAATAGTTTGAATCGGAGCTTTTCGATTTCTATATCAAAAATAGACTTACGAAGTTGTTCCAACTTATTTATTTCCATTAATTAACCCTAGATCCTTGCCCCTGAAAAATGGATGTTTCTCTTCGAGCTCCATCCTGTACTATTTACATTACAACCCAACAAAAAGACGGATTATAATAGAACAGAACAAAGGATGTCGAGCCAAAAGCACCTTCATTTCTACATAATGGAAGGTGGTGGGTTTTGACATCCACAGCCGATCATGTCCTTCAAGTCGCACGTTGCTTTCTACCACATCGTTTCAAACGAAGTTTTACCATAACATTCCTCTAGTTTGGAACATTGATTCAATTATGGAATCATGAATAGTCATTGGTTCAGTCGATACATAGTAATCTATCTATACTTTTTCCTTCTATATGAAATCAATTTCCTTCTATATGAATCTATATGAAATAAATAGATAATTTAGGAAGAAAAAGCCTCAATAAGAATTCAAATTAACCCATATTGTATGAATACAATATATTTTTATTTTTTTATACTTTTATTAATATTAAGCTTTTCTATTCTAATTAATAAGAAATTAATAATATAATTAATAATAATAATATTACGAATATTATAAATAACACAAATAAACTAATCTTTTTGAATCTGCCTTGCATCTTCAAATAACTCGATAGATCAAATAACTCGATAGAATAGATTCGCCAATCTCACAGTTCTTCGAGTGCCAATCTTAAGAAATCATTAAAAATCAAAAGCAAGAATCACATTTTCTCCAATATTTGACTCTTAGAAAGAAGGTTGTTAAAAAAAAAAGAGCAATTTAGATTCGGATATCGTTATTCTGATATATAAAAAGAGTAGGCTCTGGGACGAAAGGATTCGAACCTTCGAATAGCGGGACCAAAACCCGTTGCCTTACCACTCGGCCACGCCCCATTTAGATTTCTATTTGAAACTACTAAACACTAATATGGGTATTCCCTGTTCGTCAATTCCAGTTCCAAATAACTATGGAATAGATTAGATTCTTGCTAGGATTTTGGCACGTATGGATAGAGAATTAAACCGAATTTATTGATCATTACATATAATTCAATTAAGATATTGTATGAAAGTATGATTTCTTCTATTCTCTTGTAAGAATTGAAGGCTTTTTGATTGGGTGAGTTCAAAGAAGTATTGTTTAGTCTGCCTTATTTTCCTTTCTTCATTTTTTTCCTTATATCAAAAAACATATTAATAACTCAATCAAAATTATCTCCAAGAACAAAATTTTGTTATGCTTAATCTTAATATCTTTAATTTGATCTGTATCTGTTTGAATTCTGCCCTTTTTTTCGAGTAGTTTTTTATTCGCCAAATTGCCCGAGGCCTATGCTTTTTTGAATCCAATCGTAGATTTTATGCCAGTAATACCTGTTCTCTTTTTTCTCTTAGCCTTTGTTTGGCAAGCTGCTGTAAGTTTTCGATGAGATCCTTAATACTGTCCTAGAAAAATTCATGATTTATTCAAGAAAAAAAAATTGTAACAATTGAAAAGATTAGATAAGTCTTACACTATGAACACTATGAACGAACCGAACCCTCAATTCAAAGATTGAAATTCTTGGATAGCCATGATAAAGCTGGATCATCCCATTTCCTCATTCTGACCCTTTTTCGCCGAAGAACCCTATTTGGATTAAAGTCCGCCACAATATATAATTGTTGGTATAAAAGAATTTTTTTTTGTAATGAAAAACTCAACTCTTATTATAAATGAATTTCTGAAAATTCTTTTCGATTTCTAGAAATTCTAGAAATCACTTTATTTCTTGGTGTCAAAATAGGCTATGTAGTATAAAAACGAGGAATCTATTTTCGTATAAAAATAGAAAAATAAAAATTGCGTATAATTGCGTATATATATAAATAGAAAAATAAAAATTGCGTATAATTGCGTATATAAATAGAAAAATAAAAACGAAGAATCCATTCTCTTCTTTTTACAAAAAAATTCTATGGGAGGTTGTACAATGCGTAATCTTAAATTCGTTGTTTACACCGCAACGATATTCTTTGTTTCTCTCTTCATCTTCGGACTCCTATCTAATGATCC
>NW_028322910.1:42500-45000 GCF_047325235.1 Durio zibethinus | reverse complement strand
ATTTCTGTATTTATTAACATAGTAGTAGAAAGAGTACCCTGCTGCATCTGAACTTCAAACAGTTTGGCCTTAACCATGTTAATGGTCCCGGATTATTGGTTAATAGAGAATCAAAGTCGATGTACCAATGAATGACGAAATGCTATGGTTCTTAAATATGATTTTGAAATTTATTCAGAAGTAATTCGCGGGATCATGCACTCTTTTCTTTCCTAGTTATAATGAAAAAAAGTGCAACTGGGTGAATCCAGCCTATTCTTGAAATAAACAACTCGCACACACTCCCTTTCCAAAAAAGATCAATACACCAAGGACTACACTTAGATTTATTGGATTTGTTGCTAAAATATCGGTATTAAATCCGAAACTCCCGGCGGATGGCCAGTGACCCAAGGAAAGGAAAGAATCGGTTACATTTTTCATATGATCTCCTATTTTATTTTAGATAGACTAAAAAAAAAAAAAAAGAACTCGGTTCTTTTTTTTGTATTATATCACTTTGACTCCTTTTCTATTTATTCTATTCTATCATATTTAGATTATTCTAATTATTCTAATTCTATGTATTTCTTTTTTTTTTTTAATAAATTATTAATTTATTATTAATATTAATTAATTTATTATTATTAAATTATTCATTATTATAAATTTTTATTTACCTACGTCTAAACGGAGTCAAAAATAGATTCTATTTAGCTAGAAATGTATTTTTTTTTTTCAGTTGAAAATTCCCAATAATAATGATACTTATTAGAATTAGGGGGGGGCGGGTTTCATGTCAATGGCAAAATACCTCATTTGTTGCAACACTCCTTTAAACAATAAAAAAGGTTTCTCTTGAACTAAGAAGGGGAAGGAAGAAAGCGAGTCAGTGTGATAATTCCTCATCCTCAAATTAATCCTTCCCATGGATTATTGTCCCAACAAATAAGTAATTGTAGGGGTGAAATCTTGATATAATTCGAAAAAGCGAGGAGTAAGTCCCAAGCCATAAAATAAGAAAAAAAAAATACACAATTCTCATGTTTATAGGATTAAACAAAGGGATTCGCAAATAAAAGTGCCAATGCTACAACCAGCCCATAAATTGTTAAAGCTTCCATAAAAGCCAAACTAAGCAATAAAGTACCTCGTATTTTTCCCTCTGCCTCGGGTTGTCTCGCGATACCTTCTACAGCTTGGCCCGCAGCAGTACCTTGACCAACTCCAGGTCCAATAGAAGCAAGCCCGACAGCCAACCCAGCAGCAATAACGGAAGCGGCAGAAACCAGTGGATTCATGATAAGTTCCTCGCACCAAAATAAAGAAATGGTTAATGATACAATCATCCAATGAATTTTTACTTAATTATATTATTCCATCACTAAGATTCAACCTGCCCAAGTAACTAAGAACTCCGAATGGAAGTGAGAATATTATTGAACCGTCAGAACTATTTCGATATCTTTTTTTTAGTTCCTATCCACTGGATTTTTTTGAATCCGCGCATACTTTGTTCTTCCATTTCTTTTTTTCTAACCCATTCTTTGCTTTGAATTCTTCGTTTTGTCTTTATTTTATCTCTTTATTCATTCAATTCAGAGTCAAAGACGAAACAGAAGAACTTCTATTCTTCTATTGGAATCCCTATCTAAATCCACAGTAGTAGGGTGGATTAGATATATTTTGAGTTCATATATAACTAGTCAATATCTAATATCCCATATACATGTGTTTCTTACATAACGTAAACCAACTATTCATATCTTAGATTCAATCGGATTCTAGAATTATTCCTCAAAGGATGGACAAGAGTTGGCTTATAGCCATTAGATTCCATATACCTAATTCTACCCCCCCCTTTTTTTTCTAATCATTTTTTATATCGTTTTTTGTCAATTCGTCCCTTCCTTTTATTTATCATTATCTCACACGGATACAATCTAAATAAATAGACGAATTCATTAGACCAAATCATTGCATAAAAATAAAAAATCAATATCAATATTTGATTGAGCTAAGTTCATGCAATTTATTTTATTATTTATTAAAATTTTCTTTTGGTCAATCGTTGCATTGAATGAAATCGACTGAAATGGGAATCATTCTATAGAAAGAACAGCTTTTTTTAAATCATAGACCCTAAATTGATACCATAAGAATTCCTATTCAAATTAGGACTCATAATATTGAAATTGAATAAACCAAAACAATATCAATATAAAGATAATATTCATTGAAGGGAAATAGGATATAAATATAAATAAAAAAAAAATGGACCAAACCAAAATTTTAGGAAAAAGTTAGATTAGATCTCTTTCCTTTTTTTTTTATTACAATTCTCTAATATCATAATCTTTTTTGTTATTACTCTAGACCGTCGTATTTGTATATTTATGGTCCCTAAGTAAATAGATTATCTTGAGTTGCGCATACATTGCATTGGACTAAGCTAAGCTAAAAAAAAAAAGGCTAGACTATTTCAAAAACAAAAACTAGTCAATGATGACCCTCCATGGAT
>NW_028322910.1:25000-35000 GCF_047325235.1 Durio zibethinus | reverse complement strand
AATGATCGGTCTCAACTCGGGAGGAAGAACCGGTAATAGACATAAAACCATCCATTCTGGTTCTATATTTGTTCGAATAAAATGCTTAGCCAATTCCATGCGTCTAACCAAAAAATCCTTTCTTCTTCCAATTTTTCGATCTTCCCATTCATTACCCGCGAGGCCTTCTTCTCCTAATTCTTTCCATTCGACCAACGAATAATCGATAAGAATTCGCAAATCTAGATCGGTTAATTGTTCTCGAATAGCACCTGCTCCAGTAGAAATTTCTCGATTTCGAAATGTATCGAAACCTTGGGTAGTAAAAAAAAGTGGGATACTGTATTTCCAGGATTGAATTTCATATTCGAATGAACCTCGTAATCGTAAGAAAGTAGGTTTTTTAGCGATGGGCCTAGCAAAAGCAAAATTAGGATAGGGCCCTACAGGATCTCTCCCCCCCCCCCTCAAAATCGGACATGAGAGTTTCCTCTCATCCGGCTCAAGTAGTTACACCAAATAAAGATAAAGAAAGGAGTTCTCGCTTTCAAATTCTAGAACCCCCCCCAAAAAAAGGTCTACTCTTTACTCAAGTTCCAAAGAAACATTTCATTGATTCATTCTTCTTTTATTGATTTATATTTTCTTAATTCTTTATTCAATTCGAAATTAGGACATAAATGAAATGTGAAATTCTTGAGTAGTCTACTTCCCCTCGAATGATGAATCCTCTTAAATTAAAGGAGTGTCATAAGGGATTTACTTGTCTATGTACCCTTCCATTCGATCTCTTAGGTCCTGCCTTACCTTACCTCGACGGTTATACCACGATGCCCTTAACTTAAAGCCTAAGCCTATATGCGATGTATAGACTCCTGCAACCATGACATATTTGTTTACTTGAACATAATTTCATTTCTTTCTAAAAGAACTAAAAGAAATGAGAATGGTTAATTCCACAAAAGAAAGAAGTCTTTTTTTTTCACGAGGTACAACTCAAAATTCCTATTTATTTATTTTTACTGACTCGACCATAGACCAATTCCCTTTTTATTTGGGAGTATTGAATACACCCATAATTCTGAGCTTCATGTTACTCCTCCCAAGAGACATGTCATGTCAGATCCAGGGCATCCCAATTCGATTGAATGGGATGACAGTTTCTCATTGCTAATCGGTAAAATCATAATTTCGATCAAATCACACATCGCAGTATACTAGACCCTCTAATTCTTTAAGAGGTTTATCTAAAAGATTGGCGATATAACTAGGACGACGTTTCAAATACCATACATGAGTTACTGGACATGCCAGTTTTATGTATCCCATTTGATATCTTCGTATCCGATAATCAACAAATTCAACTCCGCATTGTTCACAAAATTTAGGGCCCTGCTTTTCATTTCCAATTACTCGATAATTTCCACAAGCGCAAATTCCACTTTTTATAGGTCCAAAAATTCTTTCACAAAATAATCCATCCTTTTCCGGTTTATTGGTTTTGTAATGAAAAGTATAGGGTTTTGTCACCTCTCCAACGGTTTCTCCATTAGGTAGGATTTTATTGGCCCAAGCACTTATTTGTTGGGGAGAAACTGAGCCAATTCGGAGTTGTTGATGTTTATATCGGTCGATCATAGAAGACAAATTCTGATTCATTCCGATTAAGCTTCCTTCCTATTAATCTGGAAGTTCTTCTCAGATACAAGGAAATGATTCAGTTCCAGAGCCAAAGATCGTAATTCTCGGACGAGCAATCGAAAAGATTCTGGAGCATTTTCAGGTTTAGGTATTGTTCCTCCAATGATCATAGTACCAAGTACTTCTTGGCGAGCTCTAATATGATCAGATTTATAAGTAAGCATTTCTTGTAAAATATGAGCAACACCAAATCCCTCTAGAGCCCAAACCTCCATTTCTCCTACCCGTTGTCCTCCTTGCTTGGACCTTCCTCTAAGTGGTTGTTGTGTAACAAGTGTATAATGTCCACTGGAACGCCCATGTATTTTATCATCAACTTGATGAATTAATTTCAAGATATAAGGTTTTCCTATTATAACAGGTTGTTCAAAAGGGTCCCCCGTTCTTCCATCAAATAGTCTGCTTTTTCCTGGATACTCGGGTTCAAATACCCATGGATTCGCTGTTTGCTTACCGGCTTCATATAATTCGGAAAACACTAGTTTTCTCGAAGCCTCTTGTTCATATCTCTCATCAAACGGTGCTATTCGATAATGTCTATCTAGTAGACTCCCTGCTAACCCAAGCGAGCATTCAAATATCTGTCCCACATTCATTCGTGAAGGGACTCCTAATGGGTTGAAGACCATATCAACAGGTCTTCCGTCTTGCAAATAAGGCATATCCTGTCTAGGTAAAATTTTGGAAATGATACCCTTATTTCCATGTCTTCCGGCTACTTTATCGCCTACTTTCATTTCGCGTTTCTGTGAAATATACACGAATCGTTTCCGGATTATAACTAGAACCCCCTTTTTTCTGGATCCATCTCACATCGATGACTCGACCCCTCCCACCTATAGGTAATTTTAGACAAGTTTCCTTTGAAGTGGATACCTGAATCCCAAGTATGGCCCGTAATAATCTATCTTCTGGAGCATATGATGATTCTTTCGCCACCTGAGGCGTTAATTTACCTACTAAAATATCGCCCGTCTCCACCCAAGATCCCAGCATCACAATTCCATTTTTGTCTAAATTGCGGAGTAAATGGGCTTCTAGGTGCGATATTTCGTTAGTGATTCTTTCAGGACCTTGGCTTGTCACATGAGTCTGAATTTCATATTTTCGTATGTGAAAAGAAGTATAAATATCTTCATATACTAGACGCTCGCTAATGAGTACCGCATCCTCAAAATTGTAACCTTCCCATGGCATATAAGCTACTAATACGTTTTTGCCCAAAGCGAGTTCGCCACCAACCGTAGCGGCACCATCCGCTAAAATCTGTCCCTTTTTAATGCATTTACCCCGCTGAACCCGGGGAGTTTGATGCATACAAGTATTTTTGTTGGAACGTTGATACATAACTAATGGAATGCTTAGAGTATCCCCATTACCCGATAAAATAATCTTGTCAGTATCGGTAGAAATGATCTTTCCCTCTTGATCGGCTATAGCGGGAACCCCTGAATCTAGAGCCAATTGGCGTTCCAACCCAGTTCCAACAATGCACTTCTCGGAACGCGAAAGCGGAACTGCTTGGCGTTGCATATTAGAACTCATTAAAGCCCGATTCGCGTCATTATGCTCGATAAAAGGAATGAGGGAAGCTCCCATAGAAAAATATTGAAAAGGAAAAATACTTCGAAGATGAACTTGTTCCCATGCAATAGTCAGGAATTCTTGGCGGTATCGAGCCGGAACAACCTGTTCTTCCTGAATACCCTGATTCAAGGCCAAAGAATTTCCTGCCGCTACCATATAATATTCATCTCGACTTGGGGATAAATAAAGCATCTGTGCTTTTTTTGATCTCTCAAATATTTTATAAAATGGACTTTCTAGAGACCCCCAACGACCAATCCTGGCATGAATTGCTAAGGATCCAATAAGTCCAACATTGATTCCTTCAGACGTGTCAATTGGGCAAATGCGTCCATAGTAACTAGGATGGATATCTCGTATCCGAAAATTAGCAGTTCGCCCGGTCAATCCTCCGGGGCCCAAATAACTCAATTTTCTCCCATGAACTATTTGTGTCAATGGATTTGTTCGATCCAAAACTTGAGACAATGGGTGTAATCCGAAAAAGGATTCATAAGTGGTTGTTAATGGAGTCGAAGTTACCAAATTCTGAGGAGTCGGTATCAATTTATGCCTAATTGCTCCGCATATAGTTCCTCTAACTACATTTTCTAAACGAACCAGAGCCAATCCGAATTGATCTTGTAAGAGATCCGCTACAGAACGAATACGCTTATTTTTCAAATGATTCATATCGTCAAGTGTACCCATTCCAAATTTCATTCCAATCAAATGATCCGCAGCTGCCAATATATCTCGCGGTAACAAAAATGTATTGTTCTGAGGTATATTAAGATTCAGTCTCTGGTTCATATTTCGTCGACCAATCCTTCCTAATTCACATCTTTGCTGAAAGAATTTCTTTTGTAATTCCTTACACAAGGATTCAGAAAATACCGGATCCCCGCCTACACAAGAAAATTGTTGATAAAACTCCAAAATGGCATTTTCTTTTGACCCAATTTTTTTTTTTTCCTTATCGGTCAGGAAAGACAAGAAAATTTCAGGGTAGCAAACATTCTCTAGAATTTCTCTTAGATTCGAACCCATAGCTGATGATAGAACTAGAATAGATATTTTCTGTTTCCTACTTACACGAGCCCATATCCTTGCTTTTCTATCAATCTCTAATTCGAACCTCCCCCCCCAATCTGATATTATGGTACCAGTATAGACCGAAATTCCGTTAGGATCCAATTCTGATCGATAATAGATACCGGGGCTTTGCAATATTTGATTGATCACAATTCTGTATATTCCATTTACTATAGAAGTTCCGAGGGAGTTCATTAAAGGAATGTTTCCAATAAAAATTGTTTGTTCTTGCATATCCTTACTGGTTTTCAAAATTAATCCTGCGGATACATATAATTTAGAAGAATATGTGAGTGATTCATATACAGCATCCCTTTCTTTTATCAACGGTTCCACCAATTGATATGTTTCCACAAATAATTGAAATTCAATTTCTTGATCTGTATCTTCAATTTTTGGAAACTTATCAAGTTCTTCTGTTAAGCCCCGATCCATGAACCCACAAAATCCTTCAAATTGTATCTGATTCAACCCAGGTATTGTATACATTTCCCCATTTTCATTCCCGAGCATTTTGAATTTCCCATTTATCAAAAAAATCCCATTCTTTTCTCATTCTTCATCGAATCATATGAATCGATCTAATAATGATGGAATTGAATTTCTATTCTGTTTACTGAATCACATGAAATTTTATCTAACTCCATATACCATATAATATATATGGAATGTATGAAATGCGTATGAACGGAAGAAGAAAAATTATACTCAAATTTTAATTTATATTTATAACAAACAGCTACATAAAAGAATTGATAAATGCCATTTAGCCTTATGGAGTTTTGTATAGAATATCAAAAAAAAAAATAATAATTCAATTTCTACCATTATTATGATATTCCATATTCCAATCCGATTGAATACCAGAAAAATGAAATGAATTCCTGATTTGATCTGTTCGTTGAGATAAAGACAAAATAATCATAAAATATATATCGGGAGAGAGTTGATTTTTCTAGCACTTAATTTTTTCATAGATTCCATTGTTCTGTTCAAAAAATGATTCGCAGAGAAGAGAGATGTTTTTACCCATTTTTTAGTTTTTTATTTTTTAGTAGAATATTTAGAATATGATTGAAGTGCGTACGAAAAGAGGGCTTGTATTTATTAAACATATGCAGATATAGCATTTCTATTTATATATGTCTTTCCTCTTTTCTTTTTATTCCATTATAGCTCTCTAGTGGAGACAACACATGGCGTGCTCTATCAAAAATTCTATTTTTTCTTTAATTTTAATCTATTCAATGAAAAATTGAAACACGATAATTTCTTGCTGATTCCCTATGGACATCATATCTAGATAGATAAAATACCTCATTAGATAACTAGAGCTGTGTAACAACTTATGTTCGGGGGTTTACATAGACTCATAATTGCTGTTATATTATTATAATATAATTTATAATTATATAATTTATAATTGAAATTAAGAAAGTTTTTTTATTGAATTGAAAAATTGAAAAAAAAAATCAATACTAATTAGTTATGTATCCATTTTTATTTTCTTATACCATTAGAGAAAGACAAGTGAAGAAGAATCGTCCATAAATTTGCCGTCAATAGTTAATAGTTAATGGTTCCAATTTTTTTGTCCTGCATTTTTACTTTTGTAACTGAGAATCCACATTTTCTTTTTCAATAGAAAAGAAAAAAGAAAGGGAAAGTTTTTGTTTTTAGATATTGTGTGTCTTGAGATACTATAACCAATTGAAGGTATGGATCCAATCTAAAAATAAAAAGGGGATACTCTCATTTTTTTGTTTGTAGCCTTTTGGCGACATGGCCGAGCGGTAAGGCGGGGGACTGCAAATCCCTTATTCCCCAGTTCAAATCCGGGTGTCGCCTGATCAACAAAAAACGCGAAATCCTATATTCTGTTTTGCTGATATAACTCGACCAATTTTCTCCGGCAAAAACAAGTGTAAGAAAAGGACTCTTGATACTTTCTTGATTATAAACTTGATTATAAACTTCCGGAGGTTTTGTTTTCTAAAGTGTTGTAAATCCTTACGTCTAGGATTCAAGGAAAAACTAGAGTAGTGGAAGGGAATGAGTAAATCTTGATATGGTAGCCCCTCCCCTACTAATAGAGGGGCTACTATCGGAGTCTTGAATTAGATTGGATAACGGGAGTGTTTAATTAACTAATGAATGGTTGTAGAAGGGTTGGAAGATACTTTGTATACAGACTGATGAAAGTCTCTGAGTGTTCAGGCATCCAATCAATATTAGATTGGATGGATAATTGGCTTTTACTTAATAAGGGACACCAAAAGAAAGAAGAAGTCTTATTATTGCTACATGTGAGTAACATTCTTTTGATACTTCCAAAAGTGTTACTGCGTATTTTGCTTGTGCTTAATGGTTCTCGATTTTACTAGAAATCATATAAGAACTTGTTATAAGCGGATTTATTGAAGTGTTTCATCAACGGTGGTGTGTCAGAATTCCCTTTTCCTTTTGACTCTGCACCGGTAATTCCACTATTATTAGTGAACAATAATGGAAAAATTCCTTCCTATTTGTTTCATATTCATAGAAATTAGGGGACATAATACACATGGATATAGTAAGTCTTGCTTGGGCTGCTTTAATGGTAGTCTTTACATTTTCCCTTTCACTCGTAGTATGGGGAAGAAGTGGACTCTAGGGGTACTTCTAATTGGGTTGAGGAATCAAACCGTATCAATTGTTTTCTAGATCGTTTTGCAAAGCCTTTTTAACTATTTTATTAGTCTTCATTTCGAAATTCTTGGATTCTAGTGGAGTAATGTATTCTATGAATAATACCCTTTCAATCAAAATCAAACAAACATTTCAATAATTCCCATGTTCGTATTTCGAAAGTAAAAGGGATACGGATGATAGGCAATTTATTAAAAAAAAAAAAGAATTCTTCCTAAATTTTCTATTTTGATGAACCAGCTCTTACCAGAGTTATATATGGACAATGAGGGACAAGGAACCCCCCCCCCTTTTTTTTTTCTGTATTTGTTTGTTTTTATTTCCTTCCCTCTTTACTGTTACTGTTCAAAGAGAAAAAAAGTAGTTCTTTTATTTAATAAGATCTTGCCTTAGTGTAGTCACATATTGCACACTTACCCCCTGTTTTATTTATTATTTTAGGAATTTTATTTATGCCATGCTTTATTGACTCATTTCATATCATGGATCAAAGAAAAGAAGTTAAATTAAAAATCGGTTCCATGAAATGAAAGAATTAGAAAATCGTAAGACTTGCCTTTCAATTATTTCAGATTGATTGAAATCAACACAAATAAAATAGATCAAGCGAAGAAATAAAATTGAGATACTATGTACATTACATATATTTCATTACATATATTTAATTGATATCGACATGTATGAAGATACATATTGTAGATTCATCTATATTAAGCTTGTATCTTTATACATTACAATAATAGATATGGATAGTATGGTAGAAAGATTCATATTTTTTTTCTACCATACTATCGAGTTTGATAGGATACTGCTGATTCTAGTCCATTCATTTTATTTAATTTATTTAAGACGTGAAATTGGAATCCTTTTTTTCTTAAATCCTTGATAAAAAGTCAAGTTTCATTCAAATTAATCACTTTGACTGACAGTTTTTACGTATATTATAAGTAAAAAGGCGGTAGGAACTAGAATGAACAGCGCTGTAGCAATAAATGCGAGAATATTTACTTCCATAATTTCATTGTTTTTTTTACTTCGCAATAACTCGGGATTTAATCCCATAGAGATGATAAATTTGTCGCTTGTAAATTCAATGCGATGACTTACATTTCAATGACATCGAATCGGATCAATATCATGAATAACAATATCTAAGCTATCAAATCGATTCACCGTCGAGAATTGAATAGTATAACATAGGAAGCTCTTTTATCCACACCGAATACAAAATTGGATTCCTGGCCCAATCAAAAGAATTCCTTTCCTTTATTTCTATATATTCTTTTCCACTCTTTCTTTTCGATAATCTACCGCCTTCCTTGTACAATCATCTGATGATGTATCATCTGACTGCTTTTCCACTTTCACCGTTTACAAATAGTTTACAAATAAACCCCAACAAAAAATGGAAAGGAAAAAATAAATAAAAAAGGCTATCCTTGGGAATGAAATTCTTTCATTTGTATTCCCTTTCACAGAAAATGGAGGGATCAATTGATGTATTTTTTTTTTATTGTATCCGTCGGGACTGACGGGGCTCGAACCCGCAGCTTCCGCCTTGACAGGGCGGTGCTCTGACCAATTGAACTACAATCCCAGGGCAATAAAGAAAAGTGTACAGCATAGATATTCTTATGATTTCATTCAAGCCATTTTCTATTTAAATTTTAGATTCGAATCGCCGTGTTGTAACAAACAAAGGCGCGAGTGATATATTGATATCCATACGGGTATGCGCTTTAGTGAGAGCAACGCGGATTACTAGTTACTAGTAATCCTTTCGTTATTGCCAAATCGATCGATAATCAATTTTAAAATGAAAAAAAAAAAAGAGTCTTTTTTCTTTACTTTACTCTTTCTTTTCATTAAACTTTATACTTAATGATCCTGATATGAATCTAGATCATTATCAAGGTCAGAATTTATGGGAACAAATAAATAGAACAAATAAAAAACAAATAGCGGTAGGGATGGATATATCAGAAAATTGGACTTTTTTTATTCTTCCCTAATTTTTTTGTTTGGCTTTTCTGGAAAACAAAATACAAAAAAATGGGCATTTTATGTTATGGCGGATCAGCGAATTATTGGGCCGAGCTGGATTTGAACCAGCGTAGACATATTGCCAACGAATTTACAGTCCGTCCCCATTAACCGCTCGGGCATCGACCCAGGAAGAATCAATTATAGGTTTATTGATAATCCATGATCAACTTCCTTTCGTAGTACCCTACCCCCAGGGGAAGTCGAATCCCCGCTGCCTCCTTGAAAGAGAGATGTCCTGAACCGCTAGACGATGGGGGCATATTTGCCTGACCGACATCATACTATGCTCATAGTATGAACAGTTTTTTGAAATTGTCAATATAATGGAATGATATGACTAGATCCGAAAGCTTTTTCCATCTTTTATGATTTTCCATTTTTGATTCATGATTTATACTCATAAATCATTCATTTGAATCGCCACTCTATTCTATATAGAAATAAATTAGATATAGAAATAAATTAGATAAATTCAATCTATTATATTATTATATTATATAAATCGATATTATAAAAAGAAACTAGATTATATTAATAATACAAAGTATAAGATCCTTTCGGGAAGTGATTGGTCTGACATAAACATAAAAAGGGGAGTTAAACTTCATTTCTTCCACTTTCATTCTTCATTTCTTCCACTTTCATTCATTGATTCACTCATTATTAAGATTAAGACGAGACAGGCGTATTTCTATCTCACACTAAGCCAGGAAATTAACAAAAAGTAAATCTGGAATTTTGGGAAGAGGGAGCAAGAAGTTATCGAAAATTATGTGTGTTTTTTTTTTTTTCTAAAAATTGGGTTCGGTGGACAAAGCAAATCTCTTCATCACATGTTTCGATAAAATATATTGGATCCATGTCGAATTGCTAAGGTACATCTATTAATCAAATCAAATAAATGAATTTCGTTCTGTTCTGATAA
>NW_028322910.1:0-12500 GCF_047325235.1 Durio zibethinus | reverse complement strand
TGGCCTGTTCTCCCCGGTCGGAATAGGCGGGTCAATTCCTTCCCTTAGAACCGTACTTGAGAGTTTCCTACCTCATACGGCTCGGCAGTCAATTCTTTTGGTGTCCCATTTTTTTACCCTACCATATATCCAATTGAATGAGATTTCTCATAGATCCTATCGATTTGTCTCGGGTTAACCAAAAGAGGTTAATTACATGAGTTTCAAACTTTAATTTGGATTAAATTAATAATGAGTTTTATCTTTTCTCCCACCTTCAGAAAAATAAAGCATAGGCGTTTCGGGATTATCGTCCGTTAGATTTTTCTGAAAGGTAACTATCTCGGTTTCATATCATATATAAATTTATATAGAATCCTTGAAAAAGACTTCTTCCTCATAAAAAAGACTTACTGTCTTTGGGATCTGATGCTACACCGCTGCTCAATAACTTAGGGGATCGGCTCTATTACATAAGTTGATTCCTAATTTTTATCTCATATCATGACATAAATAAGCAGTTCTTATTTATTTTTATTGTATCGGCCCAAAACCTCGCTAATTGATCTTTACGGTGCTTCCTCTATCAATTAGATCCTTTATCCATAGAATAAAGTATCTAGGCATATATATTTCTTCATATTTTGACTTCTATGAAGTTTCTTTTTTTTTTTTCTTTTTTTGTTACAGCTGATAAAAATCGTTTTTTGGACGATGCAATATGTAGAAAGCCTATTTTATTTACTAGCGTATTTATTTACTAGCGTATTTGCTCTTTCTTTCCTTTTTTTTTTTATTTCTATAGTGGAGATAGTCGCACGTAATGACAGATCACAGCCATATTATTAAAAGCTTGTGGTAAGAACGGGTTTCGTTCTAGTGCTCGAAAATAATATTCTAAAGCTTTTGTATGTTCTCCGTTACTTGTGTGGATAAGGCCTATGTTATAGAGTATATAACTTCGATCATAGGGATCAATTTCTAGTCGCATAGCTTCATAATAATTCTGTAAGGCTTCCGCATAATTTCCTTCGGATTGAGCCGACATCCGTTACGGTCGTCATTCGATTCAACGAATTCTCCGTTCCAAAACCGTACGTGAGATTTTCACCTCATACGGCTCCTCCTTTATGTGCATAATGAGAATAATCCATGGAATTAAAAAAAAGGTCGAAATATTGTCATTATGAACTGAGCGGGGCTAATGTTTTTACAAGAAATCTCTAGCCAACCCTCTTGCAAAAGATCTTTTCTTACCATCAAGCGTGTTCGTACTAGATAAATAAAGTAAACTCCAACAATTTCTTTGTTCTCAACGCTCCTTAATTTCCAGGAATTAGTCACTTCAACAATCTTCGATGGTTATATGGGTATCCAAAGTACGAACAAGATGGATGTTTGTTGTCCCAACCATTTCTCTTAGTTCCGATCCCGATAAGGAAAGGGAATCCTTTATAACAATAACAAAGTTTTCGTGTTGTTGATTCCTAGATGTAGTGCTTCTTCCTCTATGCCGCCTATTGGTACTAGTGTAGTAGGGTTGACCCACAATACAGACCCATAGGTGTAACCTTTCGCTCAATACTCGAATCAACAATTGAAGCATCTGAGGTTGCATTAATCGGGGATACACGACAGAAGGAATTGCTTTATTTATAAACTTCACCTTCAACAAGCGTAGATTTCTTTTTTTTTTTCAATAGTCTTTTTTTTTTTTTTTCTATTCCGAATCATGTGTCTTTTTCCTAAGACTAAGAGCGGTAAAATAAAAATAAAAAAAAAAATATATATAAAATAATTAAAATATATAAAATAATTATAATTATATAATAATAATCAAATCGCACCATCTCTGTAATAAGTAAATGCCTCTTTTTCTCCTGAAGTTGTCGGAATTATTCGTAATAAGATATTGGCTACGATTGAAAAGGTCTTATCAATAAAATTTCCATTTATCCGCGATCTAGGCATAGGTAGCAATCCATTCTATAACTCTTTTCATTACCCCTTCGTGAGAAAAAAAAAAGGATCTCACAAACAAAGGAAGCGTACAGTACGAAATAACATAAAAGCAGACCCATTCCATAAAAAAAAAAAAAAAAAAGATATAGCCCTCTACTTTACTTCAATTTTTTTGGCAGGAATCAAGAAAAAAAAAAAAAAAGAAATATTTGAATCCTATTTTATTTCATCCAAATTTATTAGTATAAGAATTTATTAGTATAAGAATAAAATATAAAAAGAAAAAAGAATTATTACGATTTCATCGAAGTTGAAGAATCAAAAAATTTATCCTACGGATTAGGATAGATTAGCAAAATTAGAGAAGTTTTGATTAAATTATGATAAAAAGAGGAAAAATAATCGAATAATCGTTCTATGATGAAAATAAAATAACTGCCCTTTTTTGTGTTTTGTGCATAGCAGGTATACAACATATAATCAAATATAAAAATCCCTTAGAGGATTTATGAATTTGTAATAGATTTACAGAGTAAGAGGTTGTTGTTGAGAGATCTAAAACTGGAAAAGAATTTTAGAATTCTTATAGAAATGGGGAATTAGAGTCTAAAGAGAATTATGAACTAAAAATATCCATTAAGCATAGTCTAAAAAAAAAAAACCAATCGATTGATTTGATTCGTTTCAATTCATTGATTTAATCCAGTCCGGTAGAAATATCAGAAAAAAGATGGGAGTGCCTTTTTCGCAAACATGAATAGATATATATGGTATATGTTTATCGTATTATATTATTTATTTTTAACAGCCCCCTCACAAAAAAATTTCTTCGAGTCGGGAGGCTAAAGAAAAAGTGCTGAAAAAAGTGATGAAAAGTTTTCTATTTTTATAGCTAGTTTTCTAGTTAGAATTGATATTGTTCGTACCTCTCGAACAATCTAATATGAATAACTCGCTATTCGCTCGGGTTATCGGCCATAATAATTATGTAGGAGAGATGGCCGAGTGGTTCAAGGCGTAGCATTGGAACTGCTATGTAGACTTTTGTTTACCGAGGGTTCGAATCCCTCTCTTTCCGCACCTTCACCTAATTCGCCAATGTAACTGACTACAATGTATCAAATCAAATAAGAACAGATACTAAAGAGTTAGACCCTTCTTTGATATAGATTCTCTATTCCCAATTTCTTTTTAATACGGAATACGTAAAATAGCGTACAGGGGATGAAAATCTACCTACGGATCTATCATACATGAATAGGAGAAAAATAAAATTTCCGAATCAAATCCCTTACCCTGTCTTCCTTTACTTAACCTTAACTCAGGTGAAAAGGGAGCAGAACCCTTGTTTTGTTATTTTAGTTAGGTTTAAGTCTGACGAGAATAATATTCTACGACAAGCAATTCATTTATTTTCAAACCGACCCATTTCCTATCTATTATTTGATTGACTAATCCTTTATATTGTAATGTGTGAAGGGTCAAATGCTTTGGTAATTCCTCATGGGTGGATGAATCAAGATAATTTTGAATCAGAGTTCTAGATTTTTGTTCATCCCTCGCTGAAATAATATCTCGGGGTTTGCAGCGATAACTTGGTATATCTACTGTACGACCATTAACTAAAATATGTCTATGGTTAACTAATTGGCGGGCTTGAGGAATAGTTGAAGCCATACCTAATCGAAAAAGGATGTTATCCAAACGCATTTCAAGTAATTGTAGTAAAACCTGACCTGTTGACCCTTTTGCTTTTCTGGCAATACGAACGTATTTAAGTAATTGTCGTTCTGTAAGGCCATAATGAAAACGCAATTTTTGTTTTTCTTCTAAACGAATACGATATTGAGATTTTTTACCGGAGCGCGATCGGTTTCTAAGATCGCTTCCGGCTCTAGGACTTTTACTAGTTAGTCCCGGTAAAGCCCCCAGACGGCGTATTTTTTTGAAACGAGGCCCTCGGTAACGCGACATAAAGACTCCTTATTAATTTGAATTTTATTGAAATTTCATAAACCTAAATTAAAACTGAACTAAATGAAGCGAAATCGACTGAAGGATTGTACTACAAATATTAATGAGATGAATTGGATCAATATCCATACTTTTTTGTATTGTATATAATGTATATTGTATATAATGTATACAAAAAATAGAAATTAAAATAAAATATATATAATATATAAATATATTAAATATAAAATATATATTAAATATAAAATATAAAAATTAAAATCTAAAAATTAAACCAAAAAAAGTTTCCTTTTTTTTTTTCTTGATTTATTCTGCAAAGATCTAACTCCTCCAATTTTATTCCTAATTGAAAGTTTCTACGACATAATAAACGGATCGTTGACCTTTGGAAAGAAAAGGGGAAAAAGCTTTTTCAATGTTCTTTGATTTCAAAAAAACATTATCAATCATGTAAAAAAGTAAAAAAGCAAACAAATAGAGAAAGCCGGCTATCGGAATCGAACCGATGACCATCGCATTACAAATGCGATGCTCTAACCTCTGAGCTAAGCGGGCTCAAATAATAGAAATTTTGTATCCATAGGAATTCAGCAAACTATTACGATCTTATCTATTAACTATCTATTAGTTATTCATAATTACTATGAATTATTAATATGAATTATAGACTAGAATTTAGAAAAACTAGAATTTTAAATTTTAAATGCCATATTTATGCCATACATAATTTATGCCATATTTAATATAATCATATTTAATATAATGATATATAATAATATATAATAATATATAATAATGGTAGATTCAATCTAATATTCAATCTAATATTGATAGAATATAATAATTAAGAATAGAATAATATAATTCTATTTGATTATATTTTAATCATTCTATTTGATTATATTTTAATCATATTAAAAATGATATTTTAATTTAATCATATTTTAATTTAATCATATTAATATTTAATAACATTATATTTAATAATATTAAATTATAATAATATTATTATAATTTAATTCTAATTTTATTATAATTATAAAAATTATAAAAATAAATTAAAATATCATTTTTAATATGATTAAAATATAATCAAATAGAATGATTAAAATATAATCAAATAGAATTATATTATTCTATTCTTAATTATTATATTCTATCAATATTAGATTGAATATTAGATTGAATCTACCATTATTATATATTATTATATATTATTATATATCATTATATTAAATATGATTATATTAAATATGGCATAAATTATGTATGGCATATATATTTTTTATTTTATATTTTTAGTATTTTTTAGTATATTTTTAGTATATTTTACATTTAAATTATATATAATTTTTTTTTTTTATATAGATATAGATATAGATTTAATTTAATAGATAGATTTAATTTTAATATAGATAGATAGATTTAATATAGATTTAATTTATTTATATTTAATATTTATTTATATTTAATATAGATTTAATATATATTTAATTTATTTATATTTAGTTTAGAATTATAAATAGAGTCTAATAATTAGATAATTATAGTGAAAATATTTTTATGCATTTATATATAATTTATATTTATATATAATTTATATATATATTATCATTATATAAATGATACGTTATAAGTCTAAATAATTAGAATGAAACTTTGTTTTTTAGACTAACTAATTCGAATTATCTTCGAAGTCGAAATAGAAATGAATGGAATAATTAGTTCTAGCTATTATGCTATTATACTAGAAAATAAATAATTAATAATGAATAAATTTTAAAATGAATAAATTTTAATAATGAATAAATTCAATTTTCATTTTTATTTTTATTTTTTTAGTTATCTTATTATGGTTATATAGGATAGTCTAATAAAAGAATAAGAATAAAAATAAAATTAAAGAAAAAAGAAAAGATGCAACCCATAGAAATGAAATCCAGATCATAATGAGAGATGAGAGACTCCTTTCTTTTGTTTTCATTCATAAAGGCGGAAGCTAAGACGAAAAAAAAAAAAAAAATCGACCGTTCGAGTAAATTGCCTGAGAAAACTGAGAGTAAGGGGGGCATATATATGTTATGGAATATCCATCTATATTGAATTGCGAATACAGAAATGATAAAATATTTTCTGATTGGACCAAATAAATACGGGTCTCCGATAGAGACGAAAGAAGATAAACAAACAAGAAATAAAATAGGTAAAGACCCTTCGATATAAGAATCAGTATCTATATCTACTAAATTCAATACTAAATTCAACGGTTTTCGCATAAAAAGAAAGAAAATAAATAAATGAAAGAAAGGGGAAAGGAAGGGAAGGAGAAAGGGGGAAGGAAGTGCATCCTAATGAGATCCTAATCTCAAGACACAAAGGGGATATGGCGAAATTGGTAGACGCTACGGACTTAATTGGATTGGATTGAGCCTTGGTATGGAAACCTACTAAGTGATAACTTTCAAATTCAGAGAAACCCCGGAATGAAAAATGGGCAATCCTGAGCCAAATCCTATTATTTTACGAAAATAAACAAAGGTTCAACAAGCGAGAATAATAAAAAAGGGATAGGTGCAGAGACTCAATGGAAGCTATTCTAACAAATGGGGTTGACTGTTGGTAAAGGAATCCTTATATCGAAACTCCAGAAAGGATGCAAGATATACCTATATAAAATATAAAATAAATAGGTATACTAATGAAAAACCAAAAAAGACGACTCGAACCCGTATTTTTTTTATTTATATGCAAAATCAATTTATATGAAAAATAAAAAGAATTGTTGTGAATCGATTCCAAGTTGAAGAAAGAATCGAATAGAATATTCATTAATCAAATCATTCACTCCATAGTCTGATAAATCTTTTGAAAAACTGATTAATCGGACGAGAATAAAGATAGAGTCCCGTTCTACATGTCAATATCAATACCGACAACAATGAAATTTATAGTAAGAGGAAAATCCGTCGACTTTAAAAATCGTGAGGGTTCAAGTCCCTCTATCCCCAACCCCAAAAAGCCCGTTTGCTATCTATTTATTTTATCCTACCCTTTTTGTTAGTGGTTCAAAGTTCCTTATGTTTCTCATTCATCCTATTCTTTTCCATTTTACAAGCGTATCCTAGCAGAATTTTGTTCTCTTATCACAAGTCTTGTGATATGATATATTGTGATATATATATGATATACGTACAAATCAACACCCTTGAGCAAGGAATACCTATTTGAATGATTCATAATCCATATCATTACTCATACTGAAATTTACAAAGTCTTCCTTTTAAAGATCCAAGAAATTCCCCTTTTAATTTAATACTTTTTCGTTTTTTTTTTTGTTTTCATTTTTAAGTGACATAGACCCAAGTCATCTAGTATTATGAGGATAATGCGTCGGTAATGGTCGGGATAGCTCAGTTGGTAGAGCAGAGGACTGAAAATCCTCGTGTCACCAGTTCAAATCTGGTTCTCGGCGTATGATTAATTTGTATGAGTATCTACTCTACAAATTAATTGATATAGATCGACATAATACATACTTATCTAGCTAGCTATCTGGAAGTAAACCCTCTCTTTATTTATTTTTTTTTTTTTTTTTGTTTCTATTTTTTAGATGAGCAAAGAGTCTATTATAATTATAATGTAGTAAAAAAAATAAATAATGTAGTAAAAGAAAAAAATTTCATTATCTTTCCTCTTCTTTTTTATTTGTTCACGCTGTGGCTCCTCACATTCAAAAAGAATGTTAATACTTCATACATATTTAATTAAAAAAAAAGATTAAAATAGTTGGTTGAAAGGCCCAACCAAAAGTCTGGTCTAGAGGAGTTCAAGGATAGAAATAACCAAGACTCATCTCAGCTACAGTACAAATAGAATCCGATTCCCTTTCATTTATTTATTTGTATTCTCTTTCATATTCCATTTCTTCATTCCTTTCTATGTGACTCTCTAGAGTTCATCTAAGTGATGTGCGCGATACAAAGTTCACGGTATAGAACCCTTGTTGTTCATCCTATTGTCTCGGCTCGTCCGAAATAAAATAAAAAGGTATCTTCAAAAATCGAGAATTTCAATGATGTATTGTCTTTTATTTCTTTTTATTTATTAGCCTATCCATAAGAATACGAATGAAACCTCAATTCCTCCGTTTGAGCTAGAAGAGAATGTACAAATATTCCTTGAATATTTGAAGTTGTAATTAGTTTCTTATCATTCAATGAGCGTCTTGTATTTCATAAAAATTGGGGGCAATGTAATCCTTACGTAAAGGCCACCCTATCCAACTTTCGGGCATTAAGATACGTTTCAGTCGTGGATGATTCTCATAAGAGATTCCCAACATGTCATAAGATTCTCGTTCTTGAAAATCCGCACTTTTCCAAACCCAGAAAACAGACGGAATTCTAGGGTTACTCCTTGGAGCAAATACTTTTATACATACTTCTTCCGGTTGATCTACACCATACTCTATTCTCGTAAGATGATACACACTGGCTAACAGTCCGCCTGGTGCTACATCATAAGCACATTGGGAACGTAGATAATTGTAACCATATACATATAAAATAACAGCAATGGAATGCCAATCCTCGGGCTTTATTTGTAAAGTCTCTATTCCTTGGTAATCGAAGCCCAAAGATCTATGAACTAGCCCGTGTTTGACTAGCCAAACAGACAAACGGCCCTGCATCTTTTTTATCTCTCCCGCACTTTTCTTTTTTATTTGTAATTTGTATAAGATAAGTATTTCACATTTACGATGAAATCGAATTTATGAAGATTAATTCGTTGTTTGTTATTCTGTTTCTGAATCCTACCTAATTCACTAATTCGTGGGAAGATATTGAACTTTTGTAGTTGAAAAATGTTTCAGGAGGAATCTCTGAAGTAGATGGTGGTTGATAGAGTAATCCTTGATTATAATTTCCAGTATGAGTACTGCGTACAAGACAAAACTTGTGATTGGTAGTAAAACACCGATCCCCCTGTTGAGATCTAATTCGATCTTCATAGATTTCGCGAGATATTTTCTTACGAAGTTTTGTTATAGCATCTATAACTGCCTCGGGTTTAGGGGGACAGCCCGGCAAATAGACATCCACAGGAATTAGCTTATCGACTCCCCGAACAGTACTATAAGAATCAGTACTGAACATCCCTCCTGTAATTGTACACGCGCCCATAGCAATAACATATTTAGGTTCGGGCATTTGTTCATATAATCTCACTAAAGAGGGAGCCATTTTCATTGTTACTGTTCCAGCTGTTAAAATTAGGTCCGCTTGTCTAGGACTCGATCTTGGGACCAGCCCATAACGATCAAAGTCGAATCGTGAGCCTATTAATGAAGCAAATTCAATGAAGCAACAACTGGTACCATAAAGAAGCGGCCATAAACTGGAGAGTCTTGACCAATTTGAAAGATCATTTAATGTAGTTGAAATAACTGAGTTTTGGGTTGTTCGATCAAGTAAGGGAAATTCAATGGAATTCATACTCAATGTTATTATTATTTTTACTTTTTTCTTTCTTTTTATTATCTGAATATTCAGGAACTAAGACCATTCCAATGCTCCTTTTCGCCATGCATAAACTGAACCAACAATTAGGATAAGCACGAAAATTAAAGCTTCTATGAATACGGGTACCCCCAATACATCGAAACTCATTGCCCATGGATAAAGAAAAACCGTTTCAACATCAAAAACAACAAAAACTAGAGCAAACATATAATAACGGATTCGAAATTGTAACCAAGCATCGCCCATTGGTTCTATACCCGATTCATAACTAGAAAGTTTTTCTGGACCCTTTCTAATCGGGGCTAAAACTCCAGAAATTAGAAATGCCAAAATAGGAATAGCACTTGATATTATTAGAAATGCCCAGAAAATATCATATTCGTAAAGCAGAAACATAGACGAACTCCTATGAATGTGAAAAATAGACCGGATTAGTCGATTCGACCTGGAATTCATTGTCAAGTCATCCACAACTGTTTGTTTAGTCAAACCAACAATTCAGTTTGATCGAATCGTCTAGTTTCGTTTGTTTGCTGTTGCGTTTTAAGATTTATTGATTGGAATTAATCCTATTTACATTTCACTTATTTCGATTTAATTTCGATATAGTACTAATTTGTATTCGATATAGTACTAATTTGTATAGTAATAGTATAAATAGATATTTATACTATTACATTTATACTATTACATAGATATTTATACTATTACTATATAGTATAGTAGAATACTATACAAATCCAAAACAAGTAAAACTTTTTTGTTTTCACTTCATTTCGTATTTTTCTAAATAAAAGGAATTCTAATATATAACTAATATCTAATATGTATTAGAAATAAAAAAAAAAAAAAAAAACCTTTTCTCTTTTCTATTATCTTATTATCTATTATATATATAGAATATATATAGAATATAGAATAAATTTATATATATATTATATAGTATATTATATAGTTATATATAGAATATAGAATAAATTTATATATAGTTATATATAGAATACATTTTTTATTTTCTATCTATATTTTATAGATATTATATCTTTTTATAGATATTATCTATATATATATTATCTATATATATATATTTAATATATATTATATATATTTATGAGATTCTGTTGAAATGCGCTTTTGTTTTCAGTTTCTGAGCGATCTCCCTGTGAGCGAGCTTATGGGAATGATTTTAACCAAGCAACTGGAAGCGACCAGTTCCAATCAACAAAGAATACAATAATTAGGAAAAAAACTATACAACTTTTTTTATTTGTATTTGGATATTCTTTATTGTTTTAGTTTGCTTTAGTTTTAAGAATATTATTTTCATTTCATTTTTATTAATTTAATAAATATTTTTTTATTAATTTAATAAATATTTTAAATTAATAAAATATAAAAATTAATAAAATATAAAAATTAATAAAATATAAAAATTAATAAAATATAAAATAAAAATATAAAATATAGGGCTATACGGACTCGAACCGTAGACCTTCTCGGTAAAACAGATCGAACTGATTATTATCAAAATGATTCGACCTATTTCAAAGACCCAACATGCATTTTTTTGCATTGGGCTCTTTCATTAACTGATAGAAATATCAGTTAGTCTACCATATATATATTTTTTCTCTTAGAAAAAAAAGGAAGATGGTTCCATGTGCTCTGATTCATTACTGATACAGGAGCACTACCAAAGTGTTTCAAAGAAGGGAAAGTTTATCTTGACGTAGGTCTGCTTCTGGCCTAGATCAACCTAAGTTAAATGAAGTCTCTATCATCCTGATTAAAAAATCAAAGATGAAACTTCATACACCTTAAGATTCATAGGACGAAAAGAGAATTTTTGAGGTCCTTATACTCATTATGCCTAGCATTGAATAGACTGGGTATTCGCCCTATCAATATCTCAAATCAATGATAGGTTCGATTCGGATCCTGCTCCTGCCTAAACGGCACCCGAATCGAACCAAACCATTTGTCAGGCTATTGTTCTCTTGTTTTGTTCCTTCAAAGTAATGGAGTAAGACATCGATTTCTCAAAAGGATCAATTTTTTTTGATTGCATGATAGACTCCCCTGAAAAACATTGGCGCGCGTGTAAACGAGGTGCTCTACCTAACTGAGCTATAGCCCTTGTGTTTGTGATACATATTTTATCATATTATTTAGATAATTTCTTGTCAAGATGAATATTACATGATCCAACATCATAATCATACCTTTTTGGTCGGTTTGATTGGTATTGCTTAGAAGTAATATCGGATTTATAATCCATCGATGTGATAGGTCCCTTTTCTTTCTCTTTATGATTCCTTATGATAATAAATGACCTACTTAACTCAGTGGTTAGAGTATTGCTTTCATACGGCGGGAGTCATTGGTTCAAATCCAATAGTAGGTAGAACTTATTAGATACCATTGATCCCGGTGTCTAATAAGTTTTTCTACCCACCTTCTTTTATTGATTTTCTATCTTTTTCATCCTATTCTATTTCCGTTTTCAATTTTCAAATTTTTCGTTAGATCAAATTTCACTATTTCACTTTTGATTGTATTTGATTCTATTTAATCAGCAGAATAAAAATGGGATGTAGAAACGAAAGTTCTGTTTATACGGAAATTCTTTCGATTAACCAACTAGTTACGAAATCGCGTTGATAGCCTTTACTCGTGTCCTAGCCCATCTGAGAGCTAGATTTGCCTCAATTGTTTGCCTCTTGCCTTCAGCTTTCCTCAAGTTAGCTTCCGCTATTTCAAGAGCTTGCTGAGCTTCTTGTGGATCAATGTCACTACCCTTTTCCGCATCCTTTCCAAAAATAGTGATTTCATTATTGACTATTCTAGCAAAACCACCCATCAGAGCCATCGTTAACCATTGGTCGTTAAGGCGTATTCTCAAAATACCTATATCTACAACTGTGGCAATAGGCGCGTGATTTGGTAATACGCCAATTTGTCCGCTATTAGTAGATAAAATGATTTCTTTCACTTCTGAATCCCAAACAATTCGATTATGGGTGAGTACGCAAAGATTTAAGGTCATTTATTCAATTTGCTCTC
>NW_028322909.1:20000-50084 GCF_047325235.1 Durio zibethinus | reverse complement strand
ATAGAACCGACACGAAAATAATAAATAATTAATAAAATAAGAAATAAATAATGAAATATAGTAATAAATACAAAATATAGTAATAACTAAAAAATATAGTAATGAATAAATCATACAATATAATAAATAATACAATATTAACAATATTAAAATTAACAACAATATTAAAATTAACAATATTAAAATAATCATTATGCACGAATAGAAAATAAAAAAAAAAATAGTTAGTGATATTAAAAATCTAATTCCTAATCAATGAAAATCCAACTCCTAATCATTCGAAGACTGTAAACTAAAAATCATTCGAAGACGGTAAACTAAAAAAATAAATAATTGACTCGAGAATAAAGAAAAAAATTATTAAAAAAATAAGAACTAAATAAAAAATAGAATAAAAAAAAATAAAAGAATATTGATACAATCATATACCAGGTTAAAAAGGTTAAAAATTTATTAACGTGCATATCGAATAATTTAAAACTAAAAACTTCACTTTAAAAAGAAAGCGTGGAATAGACAAGGAAATACAAATATAGACTAATATATAAATAAAATATTTGTTATATATTAGTTATATATTATATCTAACTAATTATATACTTAATATTACTTAATATATTATATAATATATATTATTATACCTGAATACCTAATGTCCTATTTTCTCATACTAAATACCTAATGTTACCTAAATACCTAATGTCCTATTTTCTCATATTCTCGGGAAGGGTTGACATACGAGTACTTGATTCGATTTATTTCTTTATCTCCCCGTGAATTGTATGTTTGTAACAATAGGAACAGAATTTCTTCAATTCCAATCGACTAGGCGTATTGTGTCGATTTTTTTGAGTAATATACCTGGAAATGCCCGTTGATTCCTTATTAACGACGTTTCGAACACAACTGGTACATTCCAAAATAATCGTTACTCGGACATCTTTACTCTTGGCCATGAACCCCCTTTGAGTTTTTAATTCACCCAACTCTTCTATTTTCCGATCAAAAGTGAAGAAGAAAGGAATGAAAATAAATAAATAAAAGTTGCTAACTCAAAACCAAATCCTGAAAGATTTCGTTGCAATCAATTGCAATCAATATAGTAAATCAATATGTATTATACTAATAGTAAATAAGTAATACAATGATTTCTAACTCGATTTAGAATCACAGTACGGTATTTTCTTTAAGTATCTTGTAGGATACTGTTGTTCCAGCCACATTTCTCTTTTCGCTCTACTAGTAATTTAATTGGAGCTTGAACCCAAGTTTTGTTGAGGTTCAATCCACTTTTTTCGTTCTACCTTCCTTATTTATTTTATATAATTCTTATATAATTAGAATTCTAAAAAAACTAAATAGAATTATTTCTTATATAATTAGAATTCATTTCTTATATAATTATAATTCTAAAAACAACTAAAGTCAAGGGGGGGCGAGAGATTAGTCACAGATATTTGATTGTATATCGATCTAATCTTTTTCACCCCGTCCCGCGACAATAACTAGAATTAAAAAAAAGGGAATGTTAACGCATCCGGGAAGAAACGATTGATCTCTATCAATAAACCCGCTAAAGAACCGAACCAGAGAGTACTTAGTACCGGTGCTACGGAAAGATATGTTTTTAGATCTCGCATTTAAAATCCTCCTTCTTTATCGTATTACATACATTATGGTAATACATATATAATCACATGTATGTGTGGTTAAAGACCACTTGTATTTGTATATTTGTACCCGGAATTCCTAATTCAAAATTAAAATTTAAATGTACAATGATTCGATAGATAAGATTTTCCTTTTCTTAAAACAGCAAAATAGGTCCCTTTCTGCCTGAGAATTCCCGCCAAAAAGATTCATTTATTATTCATTATATGGTTGTTATATGATATGAGACCAAAAAGAGGAAATGGAAAGATAATTTTTGTATATCAATAGATGAAATAAGGGTGTGGAAAACAAGACAGGGATTCTCTACAATAACATCGTAGGCCAATTGAAAGGGATGTAGCGCAGCTTGGTAGCGCGTTTGTTTTGGGTACAAAATGTCACGGGTTCAAATCCTGTCATCCCTACCTATTACTTCTCCTTTGAGCAGTAAGGAGGGAGCCATTTTAGTTTTAGATTGATTAAAATTAAGCATACATAATCTATCATTTTCTCATATTATATATGATATATGATAGTATAGGTGTGCACGATGTATTGGGGTTATAAAATAAAAGAATCCTCTTTTTTACAGTCTTATTTATTATGATAAGAAAGCGCTCTTAGTTCAGTTCGGTAGAACGTGGGTCTCCAAAACCCAATGTCGTAGGTTCAAATCCTACAGAGCGTGATTCCGCTCTTGTTAAGTCGAAAATTACACCGAACTGAAAAAAAAAAAAAAAAAAAAAAAATTGAACAGCAATTCGAATTTGACCTCCTTGAATTAAATTAATTAAATTAAAATTAAAGGGGTCAGTCAAAAAAAGAGATGTTAATTAATCAAAGGTCCAACTGATCACCACGTATGTATTGTAAATATGCGGTTACGAATAATCCAGCCAAAGTAATAGGAATTAGACCTAAGACGATTCCAAATAGAAAAACTTCAATCATTTCAATTTATTTGAAAGGAGAAAAAGAAAGGTAATATCTATCCCTAAATATTAATCTCTATTGCCCATGAATATCAATAACTAATAATTGATAATTAACACGGTAAGGAACTATAGAATATATGGAATAGGACAGAAAACTTTGTTTTTATTAATTGTTCGTTCATTCAATTAATTTTCAAATAAGTCGTATCTTACTCAGACCAATAAATAGAGCTGAGGTTATAGTTAAAGCCGCTAGTAAAAAACCGAAATAACTAGTTAGAGTAGGCATGAAGGAGCTAAATGAAATATGTTCTTTTTATACATATGTTTATAAAGCACTTACCTAAGTTTCAATTTTTAAAAGAGACGGGGATAAGCAAAAATACCAATTGAAAGAATAAGTTCAATTGAAATTTTTTGATTCATCAATCATTCTAAACGGTATTCACAAAAATAGAGCGGCAGGACAAGAGTAGAAAAGAAAAAGAAATAGATTCATCATCTTTGTAGTTAGGTCAAGAAAAAACCTTTGGATCTAATACAAGAATACAAGAAAGGCCGCCTCACAAATATTGATTAGTAGAATTTTTTTTTTATTCCTTGCTCTTTTTTTTATCTATATCTAATACTATCGACTACTCTTACTTGTTACTAGACGACTAAGCAATTCCTTAAAATAAAAAAAGGAGGGCTTACAACAAAAAACAAAACCTCTTATGCAATTACGAAAAAAAGTCAATTTTTAGATTTCGCATCTAATTGACTTGCGGAAATATGATAATTTCCTTCATGAATTATTATAAACTTGTTGGATTCACGGGTTACCTGATCTTCCGTTTCTAGCCCCAAACCAATAATAGAATCCCCTATATTATATTCCAGGAATTTGAGGAATTTTCTATCGCATGATACGTGGTTATACATCGACAAGCAAGAAGAAGAAAGAAATTATCTAGCACTTCATGTCGATATACTGTTTGAAATTGCGTTGCTGTGTCAGAAGAAGGATAGCTATACTGATTCGGTATACTCTAAAAATACCTTTGGTACAATATTGACGATCTCACAAAGATTGAATTTCAGTGAATTTCCGTTTACTGATCTCATCTTTTACGGAATCGATCCCCTACAAGAATATGCGGAGCTCAGCATGTCTGGAAGCACAGGAGAACGTTCTTTTGCTGATATTATTACCAGTATTCGATACTGGATCATTCATAGTATTACTATACCTTCCCTATTCATTGCGGGTTGGTTATTCGTCAGCACAGGTTTAGCTTATGATGTGTTTGGAAGCCCTCGTCCAAACGAGTATTTTACAGAGAGCCGACAAGGAATTCCATTAATAACCGGCCGTTTTGATTCTTTGGAACAACTCGATGAATTTAGTAGATCTTTTTAGGAGGACCCAATGACCATAGATCGAACCTATCCAATTTTTACAGTGCGATGGTTGGCTGTTCACGGACTAGCTGTACCTACCGTTTCTTTTTTGGGGTCAATATCAGCAATGCAGTTCATCCAACGATAAACCTAATCCGAATTAATTATAGAGCTATGACACAATCAAACCCGAACGAACAAAATGTTGAATTGAATCGTACCAGTCTCTACTGGGGGTTATTACTCATTTTTGTACTTGCTGTTTTATTTTCCAATTATTTCTTCAATTAAGAAAAAAAGAGTAGTAGAATACTAAATAATAGTAGGAATTCTCTTATCCCATTCGGAAGGATTGCATCTCATAATTATCTATGACTGTTTATGTCTTTAGCATGACCACTTGATGAAATGTGGAGGGAAGCGGGATAAATGGCCGATACTACTGGAAGGATTCCTCTTTGGATAATAGGTACGGTAACTGGTATTCCTGTGATCGGTTTAATAGGTATTTTCTTTTATGGTTCATATTCTGGATTGGGTTCGTCCCTGTAATATGTAATAATGGGATGAACTAAGTTATAGGCATGAAAGTGTAAGAACTCAACGGGGCCCGCCTCCTCTTTCTTTGTCTGATTCGCGAGGAGGGGTCCCGTTGAATTCTTAATGATCATAATATTTTGTTCGTATAAATATAAATGACAACAAATAGATCACTTTTTCCGATGATGTTTTTGAAAAATGAACTCGATTAATTGATTCATAGCATCTGTTCTTCGATAGTATCTATCGATACTTTCAAGGTTAGAAGAAAAAAAGGAATCACTCAATTTCCTTTTCCTGGATGACACAATCACAATATATATTTAATTTTAATATTTAATTTTTTTTAATATTTAATTTTAATATTTTAATATTTAATTTTAATATTTCTTTTTTTTTTCTGTCGACCAGATATCAAGCAAACCCTTTCTAGACTAGTCTAACCTTACTCTATTTATTTTAGTATTTCATCAAAGTTTGAAATTTTTTTATAAGTTCATCGCCTTGCTTCTATTTTATATTTATAAAAAAAAGGATTCCTTCTCTTTTTTTTGGTTGTCCATTACTTATTATATTATATTATACTTATTTATACTTATACTTATTTTATACTTATTTATACTTATTTTATACTTATTATATTATCCTTATTACTTATTCGATTACTTTATTACTTATTCTATTATCTATTATAATCTATTATCTATTATAAGTAAATCTAAAAAAATAAAGGGTTCTGAAAAATCTGGAAAAATATAAACTAAGAATAGAAATCTTTGACGAATGGGATCCGGAATTGTTATTATTTCGACACAAGAAAAGGAATTTTACACATCCTTTTCTTGTGCCGAAGGCTAGGAAGACGAAGAATACTCCCTGTAATTATTTGTTCCCCTCATTTATCCTTCCTTTCTATTCTCCGCTTACTTATCTTATGTTTAGTATCTAATCAAATTGAATTTAGAAAACAAAACCCATTCTGTGACATTTCAATCTGACAATAGGGATATAATTACACCCCTCCCATTTAGATTGAAAAAAGAAAAGAAGGGGTAAAGACAAATAGTCTTCTTCACAATATACAGATTTTGAATGCGGTAAAAGTAATTCCTAGAGAAAGAATATAAACAAGCAAAAGACTTTTCATACTTTTTTCATCATACCTAACCTAATTGCCAGGAAGAATTTGTTCTTTTTTACAAATTTGATGTTGATAAATCCACGGATCTAGAAATTCATTTCGGACACTTGAACCTTTTCAAATTGTTTCTTTTTAAGAACCAAAAAGATTTGTGCAAAAACAATAGATGCCAAGAAGAACAAAAGGCCTTGGACACGTAGTGGATCTTGAAGTACTATTTCTGCATCCCCCTGACCAAATCCACCCACATTAGGATTACTTGTTAATGGTTGATCAAGTTTGATAGATTCACCCTCTGAAACAAGAAGTTCTGGTCCTGGGGGGATAATATCAACCACTTGATGTCCATCCAATGCATCCGTTATGGTTATTTCGTACCCCCCTTTTTCTTTTCGTATGATTTTGCTTACTATACCTGTTGCCGTAGCATTATAAATTGTATTGTTACTTTTGTTCCCGTCGGGATAAATCTGACCCCTTCCCCTATTTCCGCCTACGTATATGGGATATTTTAAGAAATGAACATCCTTATTACTAGCAGGGTCTGGGGAAAGAATAGGAAAGGTGATTTCACTATATTTTTGACCAGGAACAGGACCTATCACAAGAATATTTTTCTGAGTGGGGCGGTAGTTCTGAAAAGACAGATTGCCTATCTTTTCTTTCATCTCGGGCGAAATACGATCAGGTGGGGCTAACTCAAACCCCTCCGGTAAAATAAGAACAGCACCCACATTCAAAGCCCCTTTCTTACCATTAGCAAGAACTTGTTTCAGTTGCATATCATAAGGAATTCTAACAACCGCTTCAAATACAGTATCAGGAAGTACCGCTTGTGGAACCTCAATATCCACGGGTTTATTAGCTAAATGGCAATTGGCACATACAATACGCCCAGTTGCTTCTCGTGGATTTTCATACCCCTGCTGCGCAAAAATGGGATATGCATTTGAAATGGATGCCCCGGTTATTATATAGATCATGAGCGATACGGAAATGGATCGAGTAATCTCCTCCTTTATCCAAGAAAAAGTATTTCTAGTTTGCATGGTACAATCATTGATCCCGAAAATTTCTACAATAAAATTAGGTAGGTCACTAGTATAGTTCCCTATCCACGATTCTGCTATTTACTTTTACTGAAAAAAAAAAAAATTTACTGAAATAGAGGAGGAATTGTATTCCCCTGATGGGTAGAAAGAGTAAAGTAAGTACGACTTTGCATTCTTTGCTTATATACAAAGTAAGAAAGATTCTAATTGAATCCGTGAATCATTTTTCAGTCAGTCAGTGAATGATAAATAACTACAAGTGACGGCGATACATGATTTAAATAACGAAAGATCGAATATTTAAAAATTGTATCTAGAATGACTGGAAGGGTACAAGCAAGAACAGATATAATTTGATCATTATGAGCAAATCCAAAATCTTTGTAGATATAGCCAATCATTAGTTCCCAACCGTGGTGCGAATGGAATCCGACACAGAACTCAGTTAATAAAAGAATAGAAAAAGCTTTTATTGTGTCGCTTAAATTATATAGGAATTCTTGAACCCAAGAGTTAAGAATAACAAGTTCTTCATTACCCAAAATAGAATAACCACTTAGAATAACGAAACAGATTAGATTTGTCGAGAAGTGCAAAATCGTATGGATACGATCCTCATTGTGCATCTTGATCAATTGGATCGTTTCTTTGTGGATTCCTATACGAAGTTTTTGTAGATGTGTTTCCGGGTATTCTTTTATCATTTCGTCCAACAGGAGGAGTTCCTCTACTTCTATGAATTGTTCTAGAATACTTTTTTCTTGAATATCATTCAAAAAAGTTTCGGATTGCCTAGTATTCCACCAATTAGTAATCCAAGATTTCAGACTTTTATTAAATGAGAGAGAGATCCACCAGGGCAAAAATACTATAGATGCAAAATATAGAAGGGGAGTGAATGCTTTCTTTTTTGCCATTTTTTCATCTGTGAATTGTTAATGAACCCACCTCATTCGTTGACTTTATGTGATCTAATCTTTCTATCAAGCATGACTTTCATTATATTATAAATTATAAGATAAATTATAAGGTAGGGGCCCATGAATCTATTCTCTGTTTTTTTTTTTTTTGATTCAGTGCTTAGTCCTTGAATCTAAAAAGAGTACAGAAATAGAAAATAAGAATCCACTTTGAATTCGAATGTTCGAATGAAATATATATATATATTATTGTTTCCAGATATCTCAATTGATCAAATTCGAAGCAATTGCCCTCTTTCGATAACTGCCCGAAAGAACCGCTTCAAATAATAAAGATTATTCTATTCAGATTTTGAGACGAAGGAGCTCCCTGTCTATATCAAGATATCAATCAAATATGTCGAAAAATTTTCGCGGGTTATCTAGACTGTATATAGTCTAGAGTCCGGGAATAATTGAAAAAAAAAAAATTATGAAAAATATTATGATGATCAAAAATGAGTGACAAAAAAAGACAGAAAAGTTATCATTACATTTATCATTATGTTATAAGAAAGAAATCTACTTGTTTAGTTCTTAAGGAGCACAAAAGAAAGGATAAAAGGGGAGGGGCTGATTGACAAAAGGAAAGTAGAGAAAATTTACAAGATATAATCTATCTGTATCTAACGTATCAACTCCAAATATTGAAAATAAAAAGTTAAATATTTCGAAATACTTTGATATATGAGATGAATCCATTATTTCGATTTCTTGCTTGTTTTGTTACTGAATTAAGTTGAGTGGTTTTACATTTACAGACGCATAAAAAACAATTTTTGTGGACAAAAAAAAAAAAACAGTTTTGTTTTATGTTATGACTCTTCCGTATACGTCTTCTTTGGTTCGAGTGGGCATTCTTAAGAAACTTCAGTTTAGTTCTGCTATAGAAAAAAGAGGCTTCTTGTCTTGAGTTTTTTCCTCCTGCCGAGAAAGCATTTATTCTGCAATTCATTTCAAAAGACTTCAATCGGTACACGCAAAAAATAGGCCAATTCAGCAGCTTTTTGCTCAATTTCTCGTGGAGTCAAATTCTCATCAGTACGAGTCAAGGGAACGGCCCCCTGGCCTCTGATTTCCATATAAAGGACACGCCGAGCATAAATACCCTCTTTAACTTCTATTCTGATGGACTGAATATCTTTCATAAGGAATCGTAGAAAGATGCGACGATTTTTTCCAGGAAAACCCCAACGAAAAATACATACTATTCCCTCTTTTCTATCGAATCGATCATAACCACTACCTACATTCCAAAAAATCGTGCACCACAAATAGGAACTAATAAAGAGACCCGCGATCCCATAGAAAGACATCACGATTCCTTGTGGAAAAAAAACTATTTGCTGAGACGGAAATAAAGATATCAAATTCCTACCAAGATAACTAGAAGTTCCAACTAATAAAAACCCTAATGAACCAAAAAAAAGAATAAAGGCCCAGCAGAAATTGCTTGTTTTTCGAGACCCCACTATAAATTCTATCCATATAGATTCTGATCGCCAACTCATACATACTAGATCCAGTTGCATTTTATTGGAATTGAGAAAATAAGCAAAAAAATTTGACTTTACTTTTTTTGTTTCCGAAGTAACTCTCATCAACTAGTGCTATTTTGATATGAACTTTTAGAAGTAATTCATCAAATTGCTTAGATCTAAAATCATCCCCTTTATATGATCCCCTATACAGATCTACTAGATATATAGACTTTAATTTCATACATTCGTCCGGTACCGATCCACTTGCTATAATTCATTTACCCCTATATCATGTTTACGTATGCATAAGAGGAGCTTTTTCATTTATGTTCGGGGAAGCCGGATGGATGTTATACAATATTCTACTAAATAGATATCCGTGGCATCTAAGTCGTGAAAAAAAAAATAGATAAGATTTGGTCTTGGCCTTGGCCCCATCGAATCTAAAAAATCTTAGTTTTTTGAACATACAAAGATAAAGAAGCCATTGCAATTGCCGGAAATACTAGGCCTACTAAAGGCACAAAAATAGAGGGAATTGTCATAAAATGGGTACCTCAATTTAATATTCGTACCTGTTATTGTTATATTGTTAGTTATAAAGTTAGTTATAAATATATCTTATAATAATTATATTATAATTCGTATATTATACTAAGTATATCTAAATATTATACTAAGTATATCGAAATACTAAGTATATCTAAATATTATACTAAGTATATCTAAATACTAAGTATATCTAAATATTATACTAAGTATATCTAAATACTAAGTATATCTAAATACTAAGTATATCTAAGCGAGTATATATATCTAATATATATATCTTATCTAATAAGTGCAAGGAATGTAGAATTAAATAAAGGGACTTGCCCATCTTTCTAAATGAAATAAAATAGGTGTATGATAAGATAATCCACTTTCTTTATTATCTTACTTTATTCCTACTTTTCTTATTATTATTATTCTATTGTTCTTGTCTTCTAATTTTAATTTCTAATTTGAATTTAATAAAGAAAGAGTTTATTACAAATTGAGAAAGAGTTTATTACAAATTGTCGAAAGATTCGATTCGTTAGAATCCGATCCAAGAACAGGGATTTTTAGTAAAAATAGAATTCTCGGGAGATATAGAAAGATGCAAAACTCTATATTTATATTTTTTCTATATTTGAATTATATAAACATACGCAATAGAGCAAGATAAAATTCGTTTTTCGACAATTCCATTTTATGTCACAAAGTCAAAGCCCATTATGCGGGCTTTGACTTTGATTCTGATAAACTAACTAACTGCCTTTTCACTACAAAGAAAATAATTTAACTTAAGACTCTACTTGATTGAATTTTGATTCAAAGGAAAAAAACCGTGGAACTGAAATAACTCACTCAGAACACCCTTTAAAGGATTACGTGGTACGATTGGATCGAATAAACCCTTATGGAATAAATATTCAGCCTCCTGTGAACCTTCAGGTACTGTTATATTCAATGTTTGCTCAATTACTCTTTTACCCGCAAATGCAATATAGGCATTGGGTTCAGCAATAATGATATCCCCCAACATACCAAAACTCGCGGTCACTCCACCAGTAGTAGGAGATGTAAGAATTGATACATAAAATAACTTTTTATTTGATTGATAATCATATAAAGCAGAAGATATTTTAGCCATTTGCATCAAGCTCAAACTTCCTTCTTGCATGCGTGCTCCTCCGGAAGCACACACTAGAATAAGAGGCAAAAAATTATTGGTAGCATATTCGATCAAACGGGTGATTTTCTCGCCTACTGCGGATCCCATACTACCCCCCATAAACTGAAAATCCATAACCCCGATTGCTATAGGAATACCGTTTAGTTGACCCGTACCTGTTTGAATAGCCTCAGTTAATCCTGTCTCTCTTTGATAAGAATCAAGACGATCTTTATAGGGCTCTTCGTCATACTCAAACGGATCAGAATCAATACCATCTTCGTCATACTCAAACGGATAAGAATCAATACCATCTTCGTCATACTGAAATGGATCAGAATCAATACCATCTTTATCTTTGTCAAACTGAAATGGATCATAATCAATACCATCTTTATCTTTATCTTTGTCAAACTGAACTTTATCTTTGTCAAACTGAACTTTATCTTTGTCAAACTGAACTTTATCTTTGTCATACTGAACTTTATCTTCGTCATACTGAAATGGATCAGAATCAAGACCATCTTTATCTTTGTTAAACTGAAATGGATCATAATTAATACCATCTTTATCTTTGTTAAACTGAACTTTATCTTTGTCATACTGAACTTTATCTTTGTCAAACTGAACTTTATCTTTGTCATACTGAACTTTATCTTCGTCATACTGAACTTTATCTTCGTCATACTGAAATGGATCAGAATCAATACCATCCATATAAGGCTCTTCTTGGTCAGACTGAAATGGATCATAATCAATACCATCTTCGTCAGAACCATCTTCGTCAGCTTCGTCAGAACCATCTTCGTCAGCTTCGTCAGAACCATCTTCGTCAGCTTCGTCAGAACCATCTTCGTCAGCTTCGTCAGAACCATCTTCGTCAGCTTCGTCAGAACCATCTTCGTCAGCTTCGTCAGAACCATCTTCGTCAGACTGAAATGGATCATAATCAATACCATCTTCGTCAGACTGAAATGGATCATAATCAATACCATCTTCGTCATACTGAAATTCAATGGGATCCAGAGAGATCATGTCTTCATCCATAGGATCCCAAGTACCTGGATCAATCGAAAGTTCGATTCTATCTGAACTACTCATTTTCAAATGATATCCACAGTATTCACAAATATTCATTTTTGGCTTAAGAAATTTCTTATAATTTAATCCATAACAATCTTCATTTTCGCATAGAACCCACAAATGCTTGAAATCTTTAGGCCTTTCTAAATCATTACCATTTGCGCAACTTTCTTTTAGAGTTAAATCATTACCATTTGCGCAACTTTCTTTTAGAGTTAAATCATTACCATTTGCGCAACTTTCTTTTAGAGTTAAATCATTACCATTTGCGCAACTTTCTTTTAGAGTTAAATCATTACCATTTGCGCAACTTTCTTTTAGAGTTAAATCATTACCATTTGCGCAACTTTCTTTTAGAGTTAAATCATTACCATTTGCGCAACTTTCTTTTAGAGTTAAACCATTGTCTTCACTACTATTTCCACCTTCAACACAAATGTAACCACAAATGCAATTATAAATATAACTATCATTGTAATTGTCACTACCACTTAAAATGGAACTATCAATACAGGTTTGAGAACGAAGATAAGAGTTAATACAACTCTTAATGTGATTATTCCAACTATAGTTAGTATCATACAAGTTAAAATCATAGTGGGGATCGTCATTGTCAATCTCAAAAATTTGATTTTCACTATTAAAATATAGAGAATAATTATCCTGATTACTATCATTATCCTGATTACTATCCCTAATTAAAACCCTAATTCGGGTGTCATCAGAAATGAAATTCCGAATGTCTTTGACGCCAACTAAATGATCAACCTTACTGTAATAACTAGAGCTGTCACTACAACCATGAATGTTTTTATCCATATCATTTCTAACCGGGTCTTCGTTTACACTAGTATTTTCAATAGGACCATGGCTATCCATTGATTTACTTAGCCCACATCTGTATTCTAATTCCCCCTTAGACAAGATAAAATTGAACCATAATTTTTCCATAGAGTTTTCTTGCCTCTATTTAGATGTAAAGTATAATAGATGAATAGTCATTTGATGAAAAAAAAAAAATCATTTATTTCCTATCGGAATACGCATAATGGATACAATCATTAAACTAATAATGAGTGAATATTGAAGTAAAGGATTCTCGTTTGTGAGAACCTGGAGTATCAGTTCATTATATATGATATATGATACTTTACTTTTTTCTTTTCAATTATAAATATAAATTTTCAATTAGAAATAGCGATTTCCCTATGTTGTGTAAAATTCGCACTGAAAAAATTGAAAAAAGAAATTTTTCTCCTATCAAGAACCTTTTTCGTAAAATATCGTCTACTAATACAATAAAATCTCGTCTACTAATACAATAAGTTTCTATTCCAACACGGAACGAATAGGATAGAAAAGAATACACCAATCTTTAGGATCGGCTCAATCCTTTTAGTAAAAGATTGGGCCGAGTTTAATTGCAATTCAACAAACCAACAGTAATTACTGGATTACAAAGTATCCATTGCTTCGAATTCAAATTTTATTTATCTAAAGTATCCATTGCTTCGAATTCAAATTTGATCTCCTTCCATACTTCACAAGCAGCAGCTAGTTCCATACTCCATTTGCCAGCCTCGCGGATAATTTCATTACCCTGGCGGGCAAGGTCACGTCCCTCATTACGAGCTTTTACACATGCTTCTAAAGCTACTCGATTAGCTACGGCACCCGGTGCATTTCCCCAAGGGTGTCCTAAAGTTCCTCCACCGAATTGTAGTACGGAATCATCTCCAAAGATCTCGGTCAAAGCAGGCATATGCCAAACGTGAATACCCCCCGAAGCTACGGGCAGAACACCTGGTATAGAAACCCAATCTTGAGTGAAATAAATACCACGGCTTCGATCTTTTTCAATAAAATCATCACGTAGTAAATCAACAAAGCCCAAAGTTATGTCCCTTTCTCCTTCAAGTTTACCTACTACTGTACCAGCGTGAATATGATCTCCACCAGACAGACGTAAAGCTTTAGCTAGTACACGAAAGTGCATACCATGATTCTTCTGTCTATCAATAACTGCGTGCATTGCGCGATGGATGTGAAGAAGTAGACCATTATCTCGGCAATAATGAGCCAAGCTAGTATTTGCAGTGAACCCACCTGTTAAGTAGTCATGCATTACGATGGGAGCTCCCAATTCTCTGGCAAATATGGCCCTTTTAATCATTTCTTCACATGTACCCGCAGTAGCATTCAAGTAATGCCCTTTGATTTCACCTGTTTCAGCCTGTGCTTTAAAAATTGCTTCGGCACAAAATAAGAAACGGTCTCTCCAACGCATAAATGGTTGGGAGTTCACATTCTCATCATCTTTGGTAAAATCAAGTCCACCACGTAGACATTCATAAACTGCTCTACCGTAGTTCTTAGCGGATAACCCCAATTTAGGTTTAATAGTACATCCTAATAGGGGGCGACCGTACTTGTTCAATTTATCTCTTTCAACCTGGATGCCATGAGGCGGGCCTTGGAAAGTTTTAGTATAAGAAGGAGGGATTCGCAGATCCTCTAGACGTAGAGCGCGCAGGGCTTTGAACCCAAATACATTACCCACAATGGAAGTAAACATGTTAGTAACAGAACCTTCTTCAAAAAGGTCTAAGGGGTAAGCTACATAACATATATATTGATTTTCTTCTCCAGCAACGGGCTCAATGTGGTAGCATCGCCCTTTGTAACGATCAAGGCTGGTAAGCCCATCGGTCCACACGGTTGTCCATGTACCAGTAGAAGATTCAGCAGCTACTGCTGCCCCTGCTTCCTCGGGCGGAACTCCGGGTTGAGGAGTTACTCGGAAGGCTGCCAAGATATCAGTATCTTTGACTTCATATTCAGGAGTATAATAAGTCAATTTATACTCTTTAACACCAGCTTTGAATCCAACACTTGCTTTAGTCTCTGTTTGTGGTGACATAAGCCCCTCCCTACAACTCATGAATTGAAAATTTTCGCAACAACAAGGTCTGCTCGGCATAAATTAGGAGTTAATGAAACCTTTTCGAAGAAATCTTTCAAAAAATTATCAACTAATCCGAAAGGTTCCTTATTAGACCATGGTATTTGATTCGCCAAATTACATCATTATTCTATATTCTTTCATATTCTATATTCTTTCATATGTATGGCGCAACCCAATCCGTGTTTTTCAAGTTTAGAATTCCTTACTTTTTTTTTGAATCGAAATGAAAATGAAATAAATGAAATAGAAATATTATAAATATATAATTATAATTAGAATTATAAATATAAAATATATATATAAAATATATAAATTAAATATAAAATATATAAATTCAATAATAAGTCAATAGTCAATAATAAGATAATACTATAATAATATAAATTCAATAATAAGTCAATAGTCAATAATAATCAATAATAAGATAATAAGATAATAAGAAATAATATAAAATAAGAAATAATATAAATTCAATAATAAGAAATAAGAAAGAATAAGAAATTCACTCTTGACAGTAATATATGTTGTATATGTAAATCCTAGATGTGAAAATATGCGTAATTCGTTTATGAAATGAAAAAAAAGGAATATAGATGGAAAAAGGGGGGATAGGTTGGACGTAAAAAAAAATCGATATGCTAAAATAAAATACGAAATGAAATAAGGGCTAATGAGATAGAAATAAGGAATCGTAAATAGAGTTCGGGTTCGAATTCCATAGATAATATGGATGGTATTGCCTATAATGATAGACAAATGAAAGACAATGATAGACAAATGAAAGACTCTCTCAAAATTGTTATTTATTTATCCACTTGATATTTTGCAAATAGGTTGGTTGAACTTAAAAATTCCTTCATTGAATAAGGAAACAATCCAATTGAATTGCATTCAATTGGATGGTACCAACGAAATCGAGTGCTAATCCCCATTTCTTATTGAATTAACCGATCAACTTGCTGTCGAAGATTTTTTTTATTAGAAAATTTTCGAAAAAAAAAATTGACATATTTCACTTTATTTTATTATGAGAATAAATCCTACTACTTCTGTTCCTGGAGTTTCCACGCTTGAAAAAGAAAATCTGGGACGTATTTCTCAAATCATCGGTCCAGTACTGGATGTAGCCTTTCCCCCGGGCAAGATGCCTAATATTTACAACGCTTTGGTAGTTAAGGGTCGAGATACCATCGGTCAACAAATTAATGTAACTTGTGAGGTACAGCAATTATTAGGAAACAATCGAGTTAGAGCTGTAGCTATGAGCGCTACAGATGGTCTAATGAGAGGAATGGAAGTGATTAACACGGGAGCTCCTCTAAGTGTTCCAGTCGGCGGAGCGACCCTAGGACGAATTTTTAACGTGCTTGGGGAGCCCGTTGATAATTTAGGTCCTGTAGATACTCGCACAACATCCCCTATTCATAAACCTGCGCCCGCTTTCATACAATTAGATACAAAATTATCTATTTTTGAAACAGGAATTAAAGTAGTCGATCTTTTAGCTCCTTATCGTCGTGGAGGAAAAATCGGACTATTTGGGGGAGCTGGGGTAGGTAAAACAGTACTCATTATGGAATTGATCAACAACATTGCCAAAGCTCATGGGGGTGTATCCGTATTTGGCGGAGTAGGTGAACGTACTCGTGAAGGAAATGATCTTTACATGGAAATGAAAGAATCTGGAGTAATTAATGAACAAAATCTTGCGGAATCAAAAGTGGCTTTAGTCTACGGTCAGATGAATGAACCGCCAGGAGCTCGTATGAGAGTTGGGTTGACTGCCCTAACTATGGCGGAATATTTCCGAGATGTTAATAAACAAAACGTACTTCTATTTATAGACAATATCTTCCGTTTTGTCCAAGCGGGATCCGAAGTATCTGCCTTATTGGGTAGAATGCCTTCCGCTGTGGGTTATCAACCCACCCTTAGTACCGAAATGGGTTCTTTACAAGAAAGAATTACTTCTACCAAGGAGGGATCCATAACTTCTATTCAAGCAGTTTATGTACCCGCGGATGATTTGACCGACCCTGCCCCTGCCACAACATTTGCGCATTTAGATGCTACTACCGTACTATCAAGAGGATTAGCTGCCAAAGGTATCTATCCAGCGGTAGATCCTTTAGACTCAACGTCAACTATGCTCCAACCTCGAATCGTTGGAAAGGAACATTATGAAACTGCGCAAAGGGTTAAGCAAACCTTACAACGTTACAAAGAACTTCAGGACATTATAGCTATCCTGGGGTTGGACGAAGTGTCCGAAGAGGATCGCTTAACCGTAGCAAGAGCGCGAAAAATTGAGCGTTTCTTATCACAACCCTTTTTCGTAGCGGAAGTATTTACTGGTTCCCCGGGGAAATATGTTGGCCTAGCAGAAACAATTAGAGGATTTCAATTGATCCTTTCCGGAGAATTAGACGGTCTTCCTGAACAGGCCTTTTATTTGGTAGGTAACATCGATGAAGCTACTGCGAAGGCTACGAACTTAGAAATGGAGAGCAAATTGAATAAATGACCTTAAATCTTTGCGTACTCACCCATAATCGAATTGTTTGGGATTCAGAAGTGAAAGAAATCATTTTATCTACTAATAGCGGACAAATTGGCGTATTACCAAATCACGCGCCTATTGCCACAGTTGTAGATATAGGTATTTTGAGAATACGCCTTAACGACCAATGGTTAACGATGGCTCTGATGGGTGGTTTTGCTAGAATAGTCAATAATGAAATCACTATTTTTGGAAAGGATGCGGAAAAGGGTAGTGACATTGATCCACAAGAAGCTCAGCAAGCTCTTGAAATAGCGGAAGCTAACTTGAGGAAAGCTGAAGGCAAGAGGCAAACAATTGAGGCAAATCTAGCTCTCAGATGGGCTAGGACACGAGTAAAGGCTATCAACGCGATTTCGTAACTAGTTGGTTAATCGAAAGAATTTCCGTATAAACAGAACTTTCGTTTCTACATCCCATTTTTATTCTGCTGATTAAATAGAATCAAATACAATCAAAAGTGAAATAGTGAAATTTGATCTAACGAAAAATTTGAAAATTGAAAACGGAAATAGAATAGGATGAAAAAGATAGAAAATCAATAAAAGAAGGTGGGTAGAAAAACTTATTAGACACCGGGATCAATGGTATCTAATAAGTTCTACCTACTATTGGATTTGAACCAATGACTCCCGCCGTATGAAAGCAATACTCTAACCACTGAGTTAAGTAGGTCATTTATTATCATAAGGAATCATAAAGAGAAAGAAAAGGGACCTATCACATCGATGGATTATAAATCCGATATTACTTCTAAGCAATACCAATCAAACCGACCAAAAAGGTATGATTATGATGTTGGATCATGTAATATTCATCTTGACAAGAAATTATCTAAATAATATGATAAAATATGTATCACAAACACAAGGGCTATAGCTCAGTTAGGTAGAGCACCTCGTTTACACGCGCGCCAATGTTTTTCAGGGGAGTCTATCATGCAATCAAAAAAAATTGATCCTTTTGAGAAATCGATGTCTTACTCCATTACTTTGAAGGAACAAAACAAGAGAACAATAGCCTGACAAATGGTTTGGTTCGATTCGGGTGCCGTTTAGGCAGGAGCAGGATCCGAATCGAACCTATCATTGATTTGAGATATTGATAGGGCGAATACCCAGTCTATTCAATGCTAGGCATAATGAGTATAAGGACCTCAAAAATTCTCTTTTCGTCCTATGAATCTTAAGGTGTATGAAGTTTCATCTTTGATTTTTTAATCAGGATGATAGAGACTTCATTTAACTTAGGTTGATCTAGGCCAGAAGCAGACCTACGTCAAGATAAACTTTCCCTTCTTTGAAACACTTTGGTAGTGCTCCTGTATCAGTAATGAATCAGAGCACATGGAACCATCTTCCTTTTTTTTCTAAGAGAAAAAATATATATATGGTAGACTAACTGATATTTCTATCAGTTAATGAAAGAGCCCAATGCAAAAAAATGCATGTTGGGTCTTTGAAATAGGTCGAATCATTTTGATAATAATCAGTTCGATCTGTTTTACCGAGAAGGTCTACGGTTCGAGTCCGTATAGCCCTATATTTTATATTTTTATTTTATATTTTATTAATTTTTATATTTTATTAATTTTTATATTTTATTAATTTTTATATTTTATTAATTTAAAATATTTATTAAATTAATAAAAAAATATTTATTAAATTAATAAAAATGAAATGAAAATAATATTCTTAAAACTAAAGCAAACTAAAACAATAAAGAATATCCAAATACAAATAAAAAAAGTTGTATAGTTTTTTTCCTAATTATTGTATTCTTTGTTGATTGGAACTGGTCGCTTCCAGTTGCTTGGTTAAAATCATTCCCATAAGCTCGCTCACAGGGAGATCGCTCAGAAACTGAAAACAAAAGCGCATTTCAACAGAATCTCATAAATATATATAATATATATTAAATATATATATATAGATAATATATATATAGATAATATCTATAAAAAGATATAATATCTATAAAATATAGATAGAAAATAAAAAATGTATTCTATATATAACTATATATAAATTTATTCTATATTCTATATATAACTATATAATATACTATATAATATATATATAAATTTATTCTATATTCTATATATATTCTATATATATAATAGATAATAAGATAATAGAAAAGAGAAAAGGTTTTTTTTTTTTTTTTTTATTTCTAATACATATTAGATATTAGTTATATATTAGAATTCCTTTTATTTAGAAAAATACGAAATGAAGTGAAAACAAAAAAGTTTTACTTGTTTTGGATTTGTATAGTATTCTACTATACTATATAGTAATAGTATAAATATCTATGTAATAGTATAAATGTAATAGTATAAATATCTATTTATACTATTACTATACAAATTAGTACTATATCGAATACAAATTAGTACTATATCGAAATTAAATCGAAATAAGTGAAATGTAAATAGGATTAATTCCAATCAATAAATCTTAAAACGCAACAGCAAACAAACGAAACTAGACGATTCGATCAAACTGAATTGTTGGTTTGACTAAACAAACAGTTGTGGATGACTTGACAATGAATTCCAGGTCGAATCGACTAATCCGGTCTATTTTTCACATTCATAGGAGTTCGTCTATGTTTCTGCTTTACGAATATGATATTTTCTGGGCATTTCTAATAATATCAAGTGCTATTCCTATTTTGGCATTTCTAATTTCTGGAGTTTTAGCCCCGATTAGAAAGGGTCCAGAAAAACTTTCTAGTTATGAATCGGGTATAGAACCAATGGGCGATGCTTGGTTACAATTTCGAATCCGTTATTATATGTTTGCTCTAGTTTTTGTTGTTTTTGATGTTGAAACGGTTTTTCTTTATCCATGGGCAATGAGTTTCGATGTATTGGGGGTACCCGTATTCATAGAAGCTTTAATTTTCGTGCTTATCCTAATTGTTGGTTCAGTTTATGCATGGCGAAAAGGAGCATTGGAATGGTCTTAGTTCCTGAATATTCAGATAATAAAAAGAAAGAAAAAAGTAAAAATAATAATAACATTGAGTATGAATTCCATTGAATTTCCCTTACTTGATCGAACAACCCAAAACTCAGTTATTTCAACTACATTAAATGATCTTTCAAATTGGTCAAGACTCTCCAGTTTATGGCCGCTTCTTTATGGTACCAGTTGTTGCTTCATTGAATTTGCTTCATTAATAGGCTCACGATTCGACTTTGATCGTTATGGGCTGGTCCCAAGATCGAGTCCTAGACAAGCGGACCTAATTTTAACAGCTGGAACAGTAACAATGAAAATGGCTCCCTCTTTAGTGAGATTATATGAACAAATGCCCGAACCTAAATATGTTATTGCTATGGGCGCGTGTACAATTACAGGAGGGATGTTCAGTACTGATTCTTATAGTACTGTTCGGGGAGTCGATAAGCTAATTCCTGTGGATGTCTATTTGCCGGGCTGTCCCCCTAAACCCGAGGCAGTTATAGATGCTATAACAAAACTTCGTAAGAAAATATCTCGCGAAATCTATGAAGATCGAATTAGATCTCAACAGGGGGATCGGTGTTTTACTACCAATCACAAGTTTTGTCTTGTACGCAGTACTCATACTGGAAATTATAATCAAGGATTACTCTATCAACCACCATCTACTTCAGAGATTCCTCCTGAAACATTTTTCAACTACAAAAGTTCAATATCTTCCCACGAATTAGTGAATTAGGTAGGATTCAGAAACAGAATAACAAACAACGAATTAATCTTCATAAATTCGATTTCATCGTAAATGTGAAATACTTATCTTATACAAATTACAAATAAAAAAGAAAAGTGCGGGAGAGATAAAAAAGATGCAGGGCCGTTTGTCTGTTTGGCTAGTCAAACACGGGCTAGTTCATAGATCTTTGGGCTTCGATTACCAAGGAATAGAGACTTTACAAATAAAGCCCGAGGATTGGCATTCCATTGCTGTTATTTTATATGTATATGGTTACAATTATCTACGTTCCCAATGTGCTTATGATGTAGCACCAGGCGGACTGTTAGCCAGTGTGTATCATCTTACGAGAATAGAGTATGGTGTAGATCAACCGGAAGAAGTATGTATAAAAGTATTTGCTCCAAGGAGTAACCCTAGAATTCCGTCTGTTTTCTGGGTTTGGAAAAGTGCGGATTTTCAAGAACGAGAATCTTATGACATGTTGGGAATCTCTTATGAGAATCATCCACGACTGAAACGTATCTTAATGCCCGAAAGTTGGATAGGGTGGCCTTTACGTAAGGATTACATTGCCCCCAATTTTTATGAAATACAAGACGCTCATTGAATGATAAGAAACTAATTACAACTTCAAATATTCAAGGAATATTTGTACATTCTCTTCTAGCTCAAACGGAGGAATTGAGGTTTCATTCGTATTCTTATGGATAGGCTAATAAATAAAAAGAAATAAAAGACAATACATCATTGAAATTCTCGATTTTTGAAGATACCTTTTTATTTTATTTCGGACGAGCCGAGACAATAGGATGAACAACAAGGGTTCTATACCGTGAACTTTGTATCGCGCACATCACTTAGATGAACTCTAGAGAGTCACATAGAAAGGAATGAAGAAATGGAATATGAAAGAGAATACAAATAAATAAATGAAAGGGAATCGGATTCTATTTGTACTGTAGCTGAGATGAGTCTTGGTTATTTCTATCCTTGAACTCCTCTAGACCAGACTTTTGGTTGGGCCTTTCAACCAACTATTTTAATCTTTTTTTTTAATTAAATATGTATGAAGTATTAACATTCTTTTTGAATGTGAGGAGCCACAGCGTGAACAAATAAAAAAGAAGAGGAAAGATAATGAAATTTTTTTCTTTTACTACATTATTTATTTTTTTTACTACATTATAATTATAATAGACTCTTTGCTCATCTAAAAAATAGAAACAAAAAAAAAAAAAAAAATAAATAAAGAGAGGGTTTACTTCCAGATAGCTAGCTAGATAAGTATGTATTATGTCGATCTATATCAATTAATTTGTAGAGTAGATACTCATACAAATTAATCATACGCCGAGAACCAGATTTGAACTGGTGACACGAGGATTTTCAGTCCTCTGCTCTACCAACTGAGCTATCCCGACCATTACCGACGCATTATCCTCATAATACTAGATGACTTGGGTCTATGTCACTTAAAAATGAAAACAAAAAAAAAAACGAAAAAGTATTAAATTAAAAGGGGAATTTCTTGGATCTTTAAAAGGAAGACTTTGTAAATTTCAGTATGAGTAATGATATGGATTATGAATCATTCAAATAGGTATTCCTTGCTCAAGGGTGTTGATTTGTACGTATATCATATATATATCACAATATATCATATCACAAGACTTGTGATAAGAGAACAAAATTCTGCTAGGATACGCTTGTAAAATGGAAAAGAATAGGATGAATGAGAAACATAAGGAACTTTGAACCACTAACAAAAAGGGTAGGATAAAATAAATAGATAGCAAACGGGCTTTTTGGGGTTGGGGATAGAGGGACTTGAACCCTCACGATTTTTAAAGTCGACGGATTTTCCTCTTACTATAAATTTCATTGTTGTCGGTATTGATATTGACATGTAGAACGGGACTCTATCTTTATTCTCGTCCGATTAATCAGTTTTTCAAAAGATTTATCAGACTATGGAGTGAATGATTTGATTAATGAATATTCTATTCGATTCTTTCTTCAACTTGGAATCGATTCACAACAATTCTTTTTATTTTTCATATAAATTGATTTTGCATATAAATAAAAAAAATACGGGTTCGAGTCGTCTTTTTTGGTTTTTCATTAGTATACCTATTTATTTTATATTTTATATAGGTATATCTTGCATCCTTTCTGGAGTTTCGATATAAGGATTCCTTTACCAACAGTCAACCCCATTTGTTAGAATAGCTTCCATTGAGTCTCTGCACCTATCCCTTTTTTATTATTCTCGCTTGTTGAACCTTTGTTTATTTTCGTAAAATAATAGGATTTGGCTCAGGATTGCCCATTTTTCATTCCGGGGTTTCTCTGAATTTGAAAGTTATCACTTAGTAGGTTTCCATACCAAGGCTCAATCCAATCCAATTAAGTCCGTAGCGTCTACCAATTTCGCCATATCCCCTTTGTGTCTTGAGATTAGGATCTCATTAGGATGCACTTCCTTCCCCCTTTCTCCTTCCCTTCCTTTCCCCTTTCTTTCATTTATTTATTTTCTTTCTTTTTATGCGAAAACCGTTGAATTTAGTATTGAATTTAGTAGATATAGATACTGATTCTTATATCGAAGGGTCTTTACCTATTTTATTTCTTGTTTGTTTATCTTCTTTCGTCTCTATCGGAGACCCGTATTTATTTGGTCCAATCAGAAAATATTTTATCATTTCTGTATTCGCAATTCAATATAGATGGATATTCCATAACATATATATGCCCCCCTTACTCTCAGTTTTCTCAGGCAATTTACTCGAACGGTCGATTTTTTTTTTTTTTTTTCGTCTTAGCTTCCGCCTTTATGAATGAAAACAAAAGAAAGGAGTCTCTCATCTCTCATTATGATCTGGATTTCATTTCTATGGGTTGCATCTTTTCTTTTTTCTTTAATTTTATTTTTATTCTTATTCTTTTATTAGACTATCCTATATAACCATAATAAGATAACTAAAAAAATAAAAATAAAAATGAAAATTGAATTTATTCATTATTAAAATTTATTCATTTTAAAATTTATTCATTATTAATTATTTATTTTCTAGTATAATAGCATAATAGCTAGAACTAATTATTCCATTCATTTCTATTTCGACTTCGAAGATAATTCGAATTAGTTAGTCTAAAAAACAAAGTTTCATTCTAATTATTTAGACTTATAACGTATCATTTATATAATGATAATATATATATAAATTATATATAAATATAAATTATATATAAATGCATAAAAATATTTTCACTATAATTATCTAATTATTAGACTCTATTTATAATTCTAAACTAAATATAAATAAATTAAATATATATTAAATCTATATTAAATATAAATAAATATTAAATATAAATAAATTAAATCTATATTAAATCTATCTATCTATATTAAAATTAAATCTATCTATTAAATTAAATCTATATCTATATCTATATAAAAAAAAAAAAATTATATATAATTTAAATGTAAAATATACTAAAAATATACTAAAAAATACTAAAAATATAAAATAAAAAATATAGTAATATTATACTTAGTATACTAATATTATACTAATATATATATAATACTAAATTATATATATAATACTAAATAGAATATAATACTAAATAGAATAGAATACTAAATAGAATAGACTAATAGAATAAAGATAACATATAATAAAATAAATATAAAATAAAAATATATAATATAGAGATAAATAATAAATAATTATAAAAATTATAAATATATTTATAATTTATTTTTATAATTTTTATAATTATAATAAAATTAGAATTAAATTATAATAATATTATTATAATTTAATATTATTAAATATAATGTTATTAAATATTAATATGATTAAATTAAAATATGATTAAATTAAAATATCATTTTTAATATGATTAAAATATAATCAAATAGAATGATTAAAATATAATCAAATAGAATTATATTATTCTATTCTTAATTATTATATTCTATCAATATTAGATTGAATATTAGATTGAATCTACCATTATTATATATTATTATATATTATTATATATCATTATATTAAATATGATTATATTAAATATGGCATAAATTATGTATGGCATAAATATGGCATTTAAAATTTAAAATTCTAGTTTTTCTAAATTCTAGTCTATAATTCATATTAATAATTCATAGTAATTATGAATAACTAATAGATAGTTAATAGATAAGATCGTAATAGTTTGCTGAATTCCTATGGATACAAAATTTCTATTATTTGAGCCCGCTTAGCTCAGAGGTTAGAGCATCGCATTTGTAATGCGATGGTCATCGGTTCGATTCCGATAGCCGGCTTTCTCTATTTGTTTGCTTTTTTACTTTTTTACATGATTGATAATGTTTTTTTGAAATCAAAGAACATTGAAAAAGCTTTTTCCCCTTTTCTTTCCAAAGGTCAACGATCCGTTTATTATGTCGTAGAAACTTTCAATTAGGAATAAAATTGGAGGAGTTAGATCTTTGCAGAATAAATCAAGAAAAAAAAAAAGGAAACTTTTTTTGGTTTAATTTTTAGATTTTAATTTTTATATTTTATATTTAATATATATTTTATATTTAATATATTTATATATTATATATATTTTATTTTAATTTCTATTTTTTGTATACATTATATACAATATACATTATATACAATACAAAAAAGTATGGATATTGATCCAATTCATCTCATTAATATTTGTAGTACAATCCTTCAGTCGATTTCGCTTCATTTAGTTCAGTTTTAATTTAGGTTTATGAAATTTCAATAAAATTCAAATTAATAAGGAGTCTTTATGTCGCGTTACCGAGGGCCTCGTTTCAAAAAAATACGCCGTCTGGGGGCTTTACCGGGACTAACTAGTAAAAGTCCTAGAGCCGGAAGCGATCTTAGAAACCGATCGCGCTCCGGTAAAAAATCTCAATATCGTATTCGTTTAGAAGAAAAACAAAAATTGCGTTTTCATTATGGCCTTACAGAACGACAATTACTTAAATACGTTCGTATTGCCAGAAAAGCAAAAGGGTCAACAGGTCAGGTTTTACTACAATTACTTGAAATGCGTTTGGATAACATCCTTTTTCGATTAGGTATGGCTTCAACTATTCCTCAAGCCCGCCAATTAGTTAACCATAGACATATTTTAGTTAATGGTCGTACAGTAGATATACCAAGTTATCGCTGCAAACCCCGAGATATTATTTCAGCGAGGGATGAACAAAAATCTAGAACTCTGATTCAAAATTATCTTGATTCATCCACCCATGAGGAATTACCAAAGCATTTGACCCTTCACACATTACAATATAAAGGATTAGTCAATCAAATAATAGATAGGAAATGGGTCGGTTTGAAAATAAATGAATTGCTTGTCGTAGAATATTATTCTCGTCAGACTTAAACCTAACTAAAATAACAAAACAAGGGTTCTGCTCCCTTTTCACCTGAGTTAAGGTTAAGTAAAGGAAGACAGGGTAAGGGATTTGATTCGGAAATTTTATTTTTCTCCTATTCATGTATGATAGATCCGTAGGTAGATTTTCATCCCCTGTACGCTATTTTACGTATTCCGTATTAAAAAGAAATTGGGAATAGAGAATCTATATCAAAGAAGGGTCTAACTCTTTAGTATCTGTTCTTATTTGATTTGATACATTGTAGTCAGTTACATTGGCGAATTAGGTGAAGGTGCGGAAAGAGAGGGATTCGAACCCTCGGTAAACAAAAGTCTACATAGCAGTTCCAATGCTACGCCTTGAACCACTCGGCCATCTCTCCTACATAATTATTATGGCCGATAACCCGAGCGAATAGCGAGTTATTCATATTAGATTGTTCGAGAGGTACGAACAATATCAATTCTAACTAGAAAACTAGCTATAAAAATAGAAAACTTTTCATCACTTTTTTCAGCACTTTTTCTTTAGCCTCCCGACTCGAAGAAATTTTTTTGTGAGGGGGCTGTTAAAAATAAATAATATAATACGATAAACATATACCATATATATCTATTCATGTTTGCGAAAAAGGCACTCCCATCTTTTTTCTGATATTTCTACCGGACTGGATTAAATCAATGAATTGAAACGAATCAAATCAATCGATTGGTTTTTTTTTTTTAGACTATGCTTAATGGATATTTTTAGTTAATTCTCTTTAGACTCTAATTCCCCATTTCTATAAGAATTCTAAAATTCTTTTCCAGTTTTAGATCTCTCAACAACAACCTCTTACTCTGTAAATCTATTACAAATTCATAAATCCTCTAAGGGATTTTTATATTTGATTATATGTTGTATACCTGCTATGCACAAAACACAAAAAAGGGCAGTTATTTTATTTTCATCATAGAACGATTATTCGATTATTTTTCCTCTTTTTATCATAATTTAATCAAAACTTCTCTAATTTTGCTAATCTATCCTAATCCGTAGGATAAATTTTTTGATTCTTCAACTTCGATGAAATCGTAATAATTCTTTTTTCTTTTTATATTTTATTCTTATACTAATAAATTCTTATACTAATAAATTTGGATGAAATAAAATAGGATTCAAATATTTCTTTTTTTTTTTTTTTCTTGATTCCTGCCAAAAAAATTGAAGTAAAGTAGAGGGCTATATCTTTTTTTTTTTTTTTTTTATGGAATGGGTCTGCTTTTATGTTATTTCGTACTGTACGCTTCCTTTGTTTGTGAGATCCTTTTTTTTTTCTCACGAAGGGGTAATGAAAAGAGTTATAGAATGGATTGCTACCTATGCCTAGATCGCGGATAAATGGAAATTTTATTGATAAGACCTTTTCAATCGTAGCCAATATCTTATTACGAATAATTCCGACAACTTCAGGAGAAAAAGAGGCATTTACTTATTACAGAGATGGTGCGATTTGATTATTATTATATAATTATAATTATTTTATATATTTTAATTATTTTATATATATTTTTTTTTTTATTTTTATTTTACCGCTCTTAGTCTTAGGAAAAAGACACATGATTCGGAATAGAAAAAAAAAAAAAAAGACTATTGAAAAAAAAAAAGAAATCTACGCTTGTTGAAGGTGAAGTTTATAAATAAAGCAATTCCTTCTGTCGTGTATCCCCGATTAATGCAACCTCAGATGCTTCAATTGTTGATTCGAGTATTGAGCGAAAGGTTACACCTATGGGTCTGTATTGTGGGTCAACCCTACTACACTAGTACCAATAGGCGGCATAGAGGAAGAAGCACTACATCTAGGAATCAACAACACGAAAACTTTGTTATTGTTATAAAGGATTCCCTTTCCTTATCGGGATCGGAACTAAGAGAAATGGTTGGGACAACAAACATCCATCTTGTTCGTACTTTGGATACCCATATAACCATCGAAGATTGTTGAAGTGACTAATTCCTGGAAATTAAGGAGCGTTGAGAACAAAGAAATTGTTGGAGTTTACTTTATTTATCTAGTACGAACACGCTTGATGGTAAGAAAAGATCTTTTGCAAGAGGGTTGGCTAGAGATTTCTTGTAAAAACATTAGCCCCGCTCAGTTCATAATGACAATATTTCGACCTTTTTTTTAATTCCATGGATTATTCTCATTATGCACATAAAGGAGGAGCCGTATGAGGTGAAAATCTCACGTACGGTTTTGGAACGGAGAATTCGTTGAATCGAATGACGACCGTAACGGATGTCGGCTCAATCCGAAGGAAATTATGCGGAAGCCTTACAGAATTATTATGAAGCTATGCGACTAGAAATTGATCCCTATGATCGAAGTTATATACTCTATAACATAGGCCTTATCCACACAAGTAACGGAGAACATACAAAAGCTTTAGAATATTATTTTCGAGCACTAGAACGAAACCCGTTCTTACCACAAGCTTTTAATAATATGGCTGTGATCTGTCATTACGTGCGACTATCTCCACTATAGAAATAAAAAAAAAAAGGAAAGAAAGAGCAAATACGCTAGTAAATAAATACGCTAGTAAATAAAATAGGCTTTCTACATATTGCATCGTCCAAAAAACGATTTTTATCAGCTGTAACAAAAAAAGAAAAAAAAAAAAGAAACTTCATAGAAGTCAAAATATGAAGAAATATATATGCCTAGATACTTTATTCTATGGATAAAGGATCTAATTGATAGAGGAAGCACCGTAAAGATCAATTAGCGAGGTTTTGGGCCGATACAATAAAAATAAATAAGAACTGCTTATTTATGTCATGATATGAGATAAAAATTAGGAATCAACTTATGTAATAGAGCCGATCCCCTAAGTTATTGAGCAGCGGTGTAGCATCAGATCCCAAAGACAGTAAGTCTTTTTTATGAGGAAGAAGTCTTTTTCAAGGATTCTATATAAATTTATATATGATATGAAACCGAGATAGTTACCTTTCAGAAAAATCTAACGGACGATAATCCCGAAACGCCTATGCTTTATTTTTCTGAAGGTGGGAGAAAAGATAAAACTCATTATTAATTTAATCCAAATTAAAGTTTGAAACTCATGTAATTAACCTCTTTTGGTTAACCCGAGACAAATCGATAGGATCTATGAGAAATCTCATTCAATTGGATATATGGTAGGGTAAAAAAATGGGACACCAAAAGAATTGACTGCCGAGCCGTATGAGGTAGGAAACTCTCAAGTACGGTTCTAAGGGAAGGAATTGACCCGCCTATTCCGACCGGGGAGAACAGGCCATTCGACAGGGGGATTCTGAAATAGCGGAGGCTTGGTTCGATCAAGCCGCTGAGTATTGGAAACAGGCTATAGCGCTTACTCCTGGTAATTATATTGAAGCGCAGAATTGGTTAAAGATCACGAGGCGTTTCGAATAAGAACAAGAGCTCTCTGTTTATTTATTATTTTCGGATTAGAAATTCTAATTAGAAA
>NW_028322909.1:0-7500 GCF_047325235.1 Durio zibethinus | reverse complement strand
TCCAGATTTACTTTTTGTTAATTTCCTGGCTTAGTGTGAGATAGAAATACGCCTGTCTCGTCTTAATCTTAATAATGAGTGAATCAATGAATGAAAGTGGAAGAAATGAAGAATGAAAGTGGAAGAAATGAAGTTTAACTCCCCTTTTTATGTTTATGTCAGACCAATCACTTCCCGAAAGGATCTTATACTTTGTATTATTAATATAATCTAGTTTCTTTTTATAATATCGATTTATATAATATAATAATATAATAGATTGAATTTATCTAATTTATTTCTATATCTAATTTATTTCTATATAGAATAGAGTGGCGATTCAAATGAATGATTTATGAGTATAAATCATGAATCAAAAATGGAAAATCATAAAAGATGGAAAAAGCTTTCGGATCTAGTCATATCATTCCATTATATTGACAATTTCAAAAAACTGTTCATACTATGAGCATAGTATGATGTCGGTCAGGCAAATATGCCCCCATCGTCTAGCGGTTCAGGACATCTCTCTTTCAAGGAGGCAGCGGGGATTCGACTTCCCCTGGGGGTAGGGTACTACGAAAGGAAGTTGATCATGGATTATCAATAAACCTATAATTGATTCTTCCTGGGTCGATGCCCGAGCGGTTAATGGGGACGGACTGTAAATTCGTTGGCAATATGTCTACGCTGGTTCAAATCCAGCTCGGCCCAATAATTCGCTGATCCGCCATAACATAAAATGCCCATTTTTTTGTATTTTGTTTTCCAGAAAAGCCAAACAAAAAAATTAGGGAAGAATAAAAAAAGTCCAATTTTCTGATATATCCATCCCTACCGCTATTTGTTTTTTATTTGTTCTATTTATTTGTTCCCATAAATTCTGACCTTGATAATGATCTAGATTCATATCAGGATCATTAAGTATAAAGTTTAATGAAAAGAAAGAGTAAAGTAAAGAAAAAAGACTCTTTTTTTTTTTTCATTTTAAAATTGATTATCGATCGATTTGGCAATAACGAAAGGATTACTAGTAACTAGTAATCCGCGTTGCTCTCACTAAAGCGCATACCCGTATGGATATCAATATATCACTCGCGCCTTTGTTTGTTACAACACGGCGATTCGAATCTAAAATTTAAATAGAAAATGGCTTGAATGAAATCATAAGAATATCTATGCTGTACACTTTTCTTTATTGCCCTGGGATTGTAGTTCAATTGGTCAGAGCACCGCCCTGTCAAGGCGGAAGCTGCGGGTTCGAGCCCCGTCAGTCCCGACGGATACAATAAAAAAAAAATACATCAATTGATCCCTCCATTTTCTGTGAAAGGGAATACAAATGAAAGAATTTCATTCCCAAGGATAGCCTTTTTTATTTATTTTTTCCTTTCCATTTTTTGTTGGGGTTTATTTGTAAACTATTTGTAAACGGTGAAAGTGGAAAAGCAGTCAGATGATACATCATCAGATGATTGTACAAGGAAGGCGGTAGATTATCGAAAAGAAAGAGTGGAAAAGAATATATAGAAATAAAGGAAAGGAATTCTTTTGATTGGGCCAGGAATCCAATTTTGTATTCGGTGTGGATAAAAGAGCTTCCTATGTTATACTATTCAATTCTCGACGGTGAATCGATTTGATAGCTTAGATATTGTTATTCATGATATTGATCCGATTCGATGTCATTGAAATGTAAGTCATCGCATTGAATTTACAAGCGACAAATTTATCATCTCTATGGGATTAAATCCCGAGTTATTGCGAAGTAAAAAAAACAATGAAATTATGGAAGTAAATATTCTCGCATTTATTGCTACAGCGCTGTTCATTCTAGTTCCTACCGCCTTTTTACTTATAATATACGTAAAAACTGTCAGTCAAAGTGATTAATTTGAATGAAACTTGACTTTTTATCAAGGATTTAAGAAAAAAAGGATTCCAATTTCACGTCTTAAATAAATTAAATAAAATGAATGGACTAGAATCAGCAGTATCCTATCAAACTCGATAGTATGGTAGAAAAAAAATATGAATCTTTCTACCATACTATCCATATCTATTATTGTAATGTATAAAGATACAAGCTTAATATAGATGAATCTACAATATGTATCTTCATACATGTCGATATCAATTAAATATATGTAATGAAATATATGTAATGTACATAGTATCTCAATTTTATTTCTTCGCTTGATCTATTTTATTTGTGTTGATTTCAATCAATCTGAAATAATTGAAAGGCAAGTCTTACGATTTTCTAATTCTTTCATTTCATGGAACCGATTTTTAATTTAACTTCTTTTCTTTGATCCATGATATGAAATGAGTCAATAAAGCATGGCATAAATAAAATTCCTAAAATAATAAATAAAACAGGGGGTAAGTGTGCAATATGTGACTACACTAAGGCAAGATCTTATTAAATAAAAGAACTACTTTTTTTCTCTTTGAACAGTAACAGTAAAGAGGGAAGGAAATAAAAACAAACAAATACAGAAAAAAAAAAGGGGGGGGGGTTCCTTGTCCCTCATTGTCCATATATAACTCTGGTAAGAGCTGGTTCATCAAAATAGAAAATTTAGGAAGAATTCTTTTTTTTTTTTAATAAATTGCCTATCATCCGTATCCCTTTTACTTTCGAAATACGAACATGGGAATTATTGAAATGTTTGTTTGATTTTGATTGAAAGGGTATTATTCATAGAATACATTACTCCACTAGAATCCAAGAATTTCGAAATGAAGACTAATAAAATAGTTAAAAAGGCTTTGCAAAACGATCTAGAAAACAATTGATACGGTTTGATTCCTCAACCCAATTAGAAGTACCCCTAGAGTCCACTTCTTCCCCATACTACGAGTGAAAGGGAAAATGTAAAGACTACCATTAAAGCAGCCCAAGCAAGACTTACTATATCCATGTGTATTATGTCCCCTAATTTCTATGAATATGAAACAAATAGGAAGGAATTTTTCCATTATTGTTCACTAATAATAGTGGAATTACCGGTGCAGAGTCAAAAGGAAAAGGGAATTCTGACACACCACCGTTGATGAAACACTTCAATAAATCCGCTTATAACAAGTTCTTATATGATTTCTAGTAAAATCGAGAACCATTAAGCACAAGCAAAATACGCAGTAACACTTTTGGAAGTATCAAAAGAATGTTACTCACATGTAGCAATAATAAGACTTCTTCTTTCTTTTGGTGTCCCTTATTAAGTAAAAGCCAATTATCCATCCAATCTAATATTGATTGGATGCCTGAACACTCAGAGACTTTCATCAGTCTGTATACAAAGTATCTTCCAACCCTTCTACAACCATTCATTAGTTAATTAAACACTCCCGTTATCCAATCTAATTCAAGACTCCGATAGTAGCCCCTCTATTAGTAGGGGAGGGGCTACCATATCAAGATTTACTCATTCCCTTCCACTACTCTAGTTTTTCCTTGAATCCTAGACGTAAGGATTTACAACACTTTAGAAAACAAAACCTCCGGAAGTTTATAATCAAGTTTATAATCAAGAAAGTATCAAGAGTCCTTTTCTTACACTTGTTTTTGCCGGAGAAAATTGGTCGAGTTATATCAGCAAAACAGAATATAGGATTTCGCGTTTTTTGTTGATCAGGCGACACCCGGATTTGAACTGGGGAATAAGGGATTTGCAGTCCCCCGCCTTACCGCTCGGCCATGTCGCCAAAAGGCTACAAACAAAAAAATGAGAGTATCCCCTTTTTATTTTTAGATTGGATCCATACCTTCAATTGGTTATAGTATCTCAAGACACACAATATCTAAAAACAAAAACTTTCCCTTTCTTTTTTCTTTTCTATTGAAAAAGAAAATGTGGATTCTCAGTTACAAAAGTAAAAATGCAGGACAAAAAAATTGGAACCATTAACTATTAACTATTGACGGCAAATTTATGGACGATTCTTCTTCACTTGTCTTTCTCTAATGGTATAAGAAAATAAAAATGGATACATAACTAATTAGTATTGATTTTTTTTTTCAATTTTTCAATTCAATAAAAAAACTTTCTTAATTTCAATTATAAATTATATAATTATAAATTATATTATAATAATATAACAGCAATTATGAGTCTATGTAAACCCCCGAACATAAGTTGTTACACAGCTCTAGTTATCTAATGAGGTATTTTATCTATCTAGATATGATGTCCATAGGGAATCAGCAAGAAATTATCGTGTTTCAATTTTTCATTGAATAGATTAAAATTAAAGAAAAAATAGAATTTTTGATAGAGCACGCCATGTGTTGTCTCCACTAGAGAGCTATAATGGAATAAAAAGAAAAGAGGAAAGACATATATAAATAGAAATGCTATATCTGCATATGTTTAATAAATACAAGCCCTCTTTTCGTACGCACTTCAATCATATTCTAAATATTCTACTAAAAAATAAAAAACTAAAAAATGGGTAAAAACATCTCTCTTCTCTGCGAATCATTTTTTGAACAGAACAATGGAATCTATGAAAAAATTAAGTGCTAGAAAAATCAACTCTCTCCCGATATATATTTTATGATTATTTTGTCTTTATCTCAACGAACAGATCAAATCAGGAATTCATTTCATTTTTCTGGTATTCAATCGGATTGGAATATGGAATATCATAATAATGGTAGAAATTGAATTATTATTTTTTTTTTTGATATTCTATACAAAACTCCATAAGGCTAAATGGCATTTATCAATTCTTTTATGTAGCTGTTTGTTATAAATATAAATTAAAATTTGAGTATAATTTTTCTTCTTCCGTTCATACGCATTTCATACATTCCATATATATTATATGGTATATGGAGTTAGATAAAATTTCATGTGATTCAGTAAACAGAATAGAAATTCAATTCCATCATTATTAGATCGATTCATATGATTCGATGAAGAATGAGAAAAGAATGGGATTTTTTTGATAAATGGGAAATTCAAAATGCTCGGGAATGAAAATGGGGAAATGTATACAATACCTGGGTTGAATCAGATACAATTTGAAGGATTTTGTGGGTTCATGGATCGGGGCTTAACAGAAGAACTTGATAAGTTTCCAAAAATTGAAGATACAGATCAAGAAATTGAATTTCAATTATTTGTGGAAACATATCAATTGGTGGAACCGTTGATAAAAGAAAGGGATGCTGTATATGAATCACTCACATATTCTTCTAAATTATATGTATCCGCAGGATTAATTTTGAAAACCAGTAAGGATATGCAAGAACAAACAATTTTTATTGGAAACATTCCTTTAATGAACTCCCTCGGAACTTCTATAGTAAATGGAATATACAGAATTGTGATCAATCAAATATTGCAAAGCCCCGGTATCTATTATCGATCAGAATTGGATCCTAACGGAATTTCGGTCTATACTGGTACCATAATATCAGATTGGGGGGGGAGGTTCGAATTAGAGATTGATAGAAAAGCAAGGATATGGGCTCGTGTAAGTAGGAAACAGAAAATATCTATTCTAGTTCTATCATCAGCTATGGGTTCGAATCTAAGAGAAATTCTAGAGAATGTTTGCTACCCTGAAATTTTCTTGTCTTTCCTGACCGATAAGGAAAAAAAAAAAATTGGGTCAAAAGAAAATGCCATTTTGGAGTTTTATCAACAATTTTCTTGTGTAGGCGGGGATCCGGTATTTTCTGAATCCTTGTGTAAGGAATTACAAAAGAAATTCTTTCAGCAAAGATGTGAATTAGGAAGGATTGGTCGACGAAATATGAACCAGAGACTGAATCTTAATATACCTCAGAACAATACATTTTTGTTACCGCGAGATATATTGGCAGCTGCGGATCATTTGATTGGAATGAAATTTGGAATGGGTACACTTGACGATATGAATCATTTGAAAAATAAGCGTATTCGTTCTGTAGCGGATCTCTTACAAGATCAATTCGGATTGGCTCTGGTTCGTTTAGAAAATGTAGTTAGAGGAACTATATGCGGAGCAATTAGGCATAAATTGATACCGACTCCTCAGAATTTGGTAACTTCGACTCCATTAACAACCACTTATGAATCCTTTTTCGGATTACACCCATTGTCTCAAGTTTTGGATCGAACAAATCCATTGACACAAATAGTTCATGGGAGAAAATTGAGTTATTTGGGCCCCGGAGGATTGACCGGGCGAACTGCTAATTTTCGGATACGAGATATCCATCCTAGTTACTATGGACGCATTTGCCCAATTGACACGTCTGAAGGAATCAATGTTGGACTTATTGGATCCTTAGCAATTCATGCCAGGATTGGTCGTTGGGGGTCTCTAGAAAGTCCATTTTATAAAATATTTGAGAGATCAAAAAAAGCACAGATGCTTTATTTATCCCCAAGTCGAGATGAATATTATATGGTAGCGGCAGGAAATTCTTTGGCCTTGAATCAGGGTATTCAGGAAGAACAGGTTGTTCCGGCTCGATACCGCCAAGAATTCCTGACTATTGCATGGGAACAAGTTCATCTTCGAAGTATTTTTCCTTTTCAATATTTTTCTATGGGAGCTTCCCTCATTCCTTTTATCGAGCATAATGACGCGAATCGGGCTTTAATGAGTTCTAATATGCAACGCCAAGCAGTTCCGCTTTCGCGTTCCGAGAAGTGCATTGTTGGAACTGGGTTGGAACGCCAATTGGCTCTAGATTCAGGGGTTCCCGCTATAGCCGATCAAGAGGGAAAGATCATTTCTACCGATACTGACAAGATTATTTTATCGGGTAATGGGGATACTCTAAGCATTCCATTAGTTATGTATCAACGTTCCAACAAAAATACTTGTATGCATCAAACTCCCCGGGTTCAGCGGGGTAAATGCATTAAAAAGGGACAGATTTTAGCGGATGGTGCCGCTACGGTTGGTGGCGAACTCGCTTTGGGCAAAAACGTATTAGTAGCTTATATGCCATGGGAAGGTTACAATTTTGAGGATGCGGTACTCATTAGCGAGCGTCTAGTATATGAAGATATTTATACTTCTTTTCACATACGAAAATATGAAATTCAGACTCATGTGACAAGCCAAGGTCCTGAAAGAATCACTAACGAAATATCGCACCTAGAAGCCCATTTACTCCGCAATTTAGACAAAAATGGAATTGTGATGCTGGGATCTTGGGTGGAGACGGGCGATATTTTAGTAGGTAAATTAACGCCTCAGGTGGCGAAAGAATCATCATATGCTCCAGAAGATAGATTATTACGGGCCATACTTGGGATTCAGGTATCCACTTCAAAGGAAACTTGTCTAAAATTACCTATAGGTGGGAGGGGTCGAGTCATCGATGTGAGATGGATCCAGAAAAAAGGGGGTTCTAGTTATAATCCGGAAACGATTCGTGTATATATTTCACAGAAACGCGAAATGAAAGTAGGCGATAAAGTAGCCGGAAGACATGGAAATAAGGGTATCATTTCCAAAATTTTACCTAGACAGGATATGCCTTATTTGCAAGACGGAAGACCTGTT
>NW_028322908.1:35000-37500 GCF_047325235.1 Durio zibethinus | reverse complement strand
ATGGGATATTAGATATTGACTAGTTATATATGAACTCAAAATATATCTAATCCACCCTACTACTGTGGATTTAGATAGGGATTCCAATAGAAGAATAGAAGTTCTTCTGTTTCGTCTTTGACTCTGAATTGAATGAATAAAGAGATAAAATAAAGACAAAACGAAGAATTCAAAGCAAAGAATGGGTTAGAAAAAAAGAAATGGAAGAACAAAGTATGCGCGGATTCAAAAAAATCCAGTGGATAGGAACTAAAAAAAAGATATCGAAATAGTTCTGACGGTTCAATAATATTCTCACTTCCATTCGGAGTTCTTAGTTACTTGGGCAGGTTGAATCTTAGTGATGGAATAATATAATTAAGTAAAAATTCATTGGATGATTGTATCATTAACCATTTCTTTATTTTGGTGCGAGGAACTTATCATGAATCCACTGGTTTCTGCCGCTTCCGTTATTGCTGCTGGGTTGGCTGTCGGGCTTGCTTCTATTGGACCTGGAGTTGGTCAAGGTACTGCTGCGGGCCAAGCTGTAGAAGGTATCGCGAGACAACCCGAGGCAGAGGGAAAAATACGAGGTACTTTATTGCTTAGTTTGGCTTTTATGGAAGCTTTAACAATTTATGGGCTGGTTGTAGCATTGGCACTTTTATTTGCGAATCCCTTTGTTTAATCCTATAAACATGAGAATTGTGTATTTTTTTTTTCTTATTTTATGGCTTGGGACTTACTCCTCGCTTTTTCGAATTATATCAAGATTTCACCCCTACAATTACTTATTTGTTGGGACAATAATCCATGGGAAGGATTAATTTGAGGATGAGGAATTATCACACTGACTCGCTTTCTTCCTTCCCCTTCTTAGTTCAAGAGAAACCTTTTTTATTGTTTAAAGGAGTGTTGCAACAAATGAGGTATTTTGCCATTGACATGAAACCCGCCCCCCCCTAATTCTAATAAGTATCATTATTATTGGGAATTTTCAACTGAAAAAAAAAAATACATTTCTAGCTAAATAGAATCTATTTTTGACTCCGTTTAGACGTAGGTAAATAAAAATTTATAATAATGAATAATTTAATAATAATAAATTAATTAATATTAATAATAAATTAATAATTTATTAAAAAAAAAAAAGAAATACATAGAATTAGAATAATTAGAATAATCTAAATATGATAGAATAGAATAAATAGAAAAGGAGTCAAAGTGATATAATACAAAAAAAAGAACCGAGTTCTTTTTTTTTTTTTTTAGTCTATCTAAAATAAAATAGGAGATCATATGAAAAATGTAACCGATTCTTTCCTTTCCTTGGGTCACTGGCCATCCGCCGGGAGTTTCGGATTTAATACCGATATTTTAGCAACAAATCCAATAAATCTAAGTGTAGTCCTTGGTGTATTGATCTTTTTTGGAAAGGGAGTGTGTGCGAGTTGTTTATTTCAAGAATAGGCTGGATTCACCCAGTTGCACTTTTTTTCATTATAACTAGGAAAGAAAAGAGTGCATGATCCCGCGAATTACTTCTGAATAAATTTCAAAATCATATTTAAGAACCATAGCATTTCGTCATTCATTGGTACATCGACTTTGATTCTCTATTAACCAATAATCCGGGACCATTAACATGGTTAAGGCCAAACTGTTTGAAGTTCAGATGCAGCAGGGTACTCTTTCTACTACTATGTTAATAAATACAGAAATATTTTCAAATAGTGGAAAATGTTTTTTCGATATAAAACACTCATGTCGATAAAACGATTCGAGCCCCTTTTTCCAATGCTGAATCGATGACCTATGTATAAAGTGAGAAGAATTCTTTGAATTTGAAGAAAAAAAAAAAAGAAACAACTTTGCTGACAAATTACAATTATACATTATACAATTCTAAGTACAATTATACAATTATAAATTATTATAAATTAATTATATGTAAATTTTTTATTTATTATTTATTTATTATACTTTTTAGTTTAGTTTTTTGATATATTTTCTATTTTGGTCAGAAGAATCCTCCGAATATTCTGGTCTTGGATTAGTGATCAGTTTCGATATTTTGGAATATGAATAGAGAAGAGAGGGAGAGGGTAAGCTCATTACATTAGAAAAAAAAAAAAGATATGGGAATTAAGTCCCAATAAATAAGAAATAATTGAGCGTGAGAGCCAAATGAATCGAAATATTCATGTTTGGTTCGGGAAGGGATCATGGAATTTTTGAAATAAAAAAAAAAAATGAATGTAAAGATAATCTACTTTCATTAAGTGATTTATTAGATAATCGAAAAGAGAGGATCTTGAATACTATTCGAAATTCAGAAGAACTACGCGGGGGGGCTATTGAACAGCTGGAAAAAGCCCGGGCCCGCTTACGGAAAGTGGAAATGGAGGCAGATCGGTTTCGAGTGAATGGATACTCTGAGATAGAACGAGACAAATTGAATTTGATTAATTCAACTTATAAGATTTTGGAACAATTAGAAAATTACAAAAACGAAACC
>NW_028322908.1:25000-32500 GCF_047325235.1 Durio zibethinus | reverse complement strand
TGAAATAAGAATTCGGCCCATAACATCTATGTTAGCTTTAATGCATTCAAAACAATTCGCTTTTTAGATGATCCTTCTAGAAGAGTGGGATTAGAACAATTTTTCTAGTTACTTCGTTCTCTATTTCTATTTGAGAAAATCCTTAGGAAAAGCATTTTGTTTCCACCGAGCTAAAACAAGATGTAAATGTCTCTAGTAAACCAAAGTTATCGTTTAATAGCTATTTTGCTTCAATCTATCCTATCAAAAAAAATTGAAGATTTAGTTACGATTAGAAATACACTTTTCTATCTTTATCCATGGATTTTTTCCTCATACTTATTCAACTGGAAGTATTGATCCAATTCAAAAAAAAAAAAAAAATTATGTTTCGTAATTTCATAATCCAATTTTTCAATTTAGAATATAATCATATAATTATATAATTTAATTGGCCCTTGGATACAAATCACGAGAATGTATATTCTTCCTCAAATCTTTCGTTGAGAGGTAAAGGATTAAATCCTTTTAAGAAATAAAGTTTTTGCTCGGAATATGAATCAAACCGAAGGACCCCTTAACTATTAAGGGGATTAATAGAACGAATCACACTTTTACCACTAAACTATACCCGCTACAATGCGATTATTGTATATAAAGAGACCCTTTGTCGAACAGGGGAATTGGGCGTAATCAAGATAGGATCACAAGATAGGGGGATAAAAAATCCTGAAAATTAGAGCCTTGCCGCCTTTTGTCAGAAGACTTGATAAAATTAGGAAAAGAGTAGTTATTTCATTTAAATAACTAAATAAAAATAACTAAATAAAAACTTCTTTCCTTTGTTATAGGAGTTTTGATAGATAGGGTTCGACAAAAGAACTTAGTCATAACATAAAAATGGATTGTGCAAAAATCCATAGTTTTTTTTATTATTTATTCTAGTTATTCTAGTAAAATAAATGTAAATAAAAAGAAAGAGGAAGAAAAGAAAGAATCGAAATGATATTTGGATTCTATATCATAGGAACGGAAATAGTACTTCTTCTGCTTCTGATTGTTGATTCAATCCAATAACAAGATTTTTTTGTTACAACAAGTCAGATCGCAGAATCATAGAAAAAATTATTTATTTGAGTTGAAAATAAAAAAATGAGCCCGGCCGGGTCAGTACCCGGCCGGTCCGTGGAAATTGGAAATAAAAAAGTCCCTTTTGAGCGAAATCAAAATGAAATGGAATTACTGATAAAAGTTGTATATATTTATATTCTATATAATAAAATTAAGAATCTATAGATATATAGATTAATAATACCCTAATAAGATTAATAATACTCTAATATTAATATAAATAAATAAAAATTAATATAATTAATATATTAATATAAATAAATAAAAATATAAATAAATAAAAATCTATATAACAAAATAACAAAGGTCTATATAACAAAGGAAAGAGGGCTTTTTTCAAGCATTTCTTTTTGCGTGCTGTAACTGTAACATAGTAATTATCTTTTCTAAATTAGGAGAGATGGCTGAGTGGACTAAAGCGTCGGATTGCTAATCCGTTGTGCGAGTTATTCGTACCGAGGGTTCGAATCCCTCTCTTTCCATTTCGGTTTTTGACAGTGGAATAGATCAAATCCTAATACCATTTATAAAAATGAAGCAAGGAACTCTCCCTTTTTTATTCTTCCCGTCCAGGATTACCAGGATTACGTCCCGGATCATTAGATAGGAGTCCGAAGATGAAGAGAGAAACAAAGAATATCGTTGCGGTGTAAACAACGAATTTAAGATTACGCATTGTACAACCTCCCATAGAATTTTTTTGTAAAAAGAAGAGAATGGATTCTTCGTTTTTATTTTTCTATTTATATACGCAATTATACGCAATTTTTATTTTTCTATTTATATATATACGCAATTATACGCAATTTTTATTTTTCTATTTTTATACGAAAATAGATTCCTCGTTTTTATACTACATAGCCTATTTTGACACCAAGAAATAAAGTGATTTCTAGAATTTCTAGAAATCGAAAAGAATTTTCAGAAATTCATTTATAATAAGAGTTGAGTTTTTCATTACAAAAAAAAATTCTTTTATACCAACAATTATATATTGTGGCGGACTTTAATCCAAATAGGGTTCTTCGGCGAAAAAGGGTCAGAATGAGGAAATGGGATGATCCAGCTTTATCATGGCTATCCAAGAATTTCAATCTTTGAATTGAGGGTTCGGTTCGTTCATAGTGTTCATAGTGTAAGACTTATCTAATCTTTTCAATTGTTACAATTTTTTTTTCTTGAATAAATCATGAATTTTTCTAGGACAGTATTAAGGATCTCATCGAAAACTTACAGCAGCTTGCCAAACAAAGGCTAAGAGAAAAAAGAGAACAGGTATTACTGGCATAAAATCTACGATTGGATTCAAAAAAGCATAGGCCTCGGGCAATTTGGCGAATAAAAAACTACTCGAAAAAAGGGCAGAATTCAAACAGATACAGATCAAATTAAAGATATTAAGATTAAGCATAACAAAATTTTGTTCTTGGAGATAATTTTGATTGAGTTATTAATATGTTTTTTGATATAAGGAAAAAAATGAAGAAAGGAAAATAAGGCAGACTAAACAATACTTCTTTGAACTCACCCAATCAAAAAGCCTTCAATTCTTACAAGAGAATAGAAGAAATCATACTTTCATACAATATCTTAATTGAATTATATGTAATGATCAATAAATTCGGTTTAATTCTCTATCCATACGTGCCAAAATCCTAGCAAGAATCTAATCTATTCCATAGTTATTTGGAACTGGAATTGACGAACAGGGAATACCCATATTAGTGTTTAGTAGTTTCAAATAGAAATCTAAATGGGGCGTGGCCGAGTGGTAAGGCAACGGGTTTTGGTCCCGCTATTCGAAGGTTCGAATCCTTTCGTCCCAGAGCCTACTCTTTTTATATATCAGAATAACGATATCCGAATCTAAATTGCTCTTTTTTTTTTAACAACCTTCTTTCTAAGAGTCAAATATTGGAGAAAATGTGATTCTTGCTTTTGATTTTTAATGATTTCTTAAGATTGGCACTCGAAGAACTGTGAGATTGGCGAATCTATTCTATCGAGTTATTTGATCTATCGAGTTATTTGAAGATGCAAGGCAGATTCAAAAAGATTAGTTTATTTGTGTTATTTATAATATTCGTAATATTATTATTATTAATTATATTATTAATTTCTTATTAATTAGAATAGAAAAGCTTAATATTAATAAAAGTATAAAAAAATAAAAATATATTGTATTCATACAATATGGGTTAATTTGAATTCTTATTGAGGCTTTTTCTTCCTAAATTATCTATTTATTTCATATAGATTCATATAGAAGGAAATTGATTTCATATAGAAGGAAAAAGTATAGATAGATTACTATGTATCGACTGAACCAATGACTATTCATGATTCCATAATTGAATCAATGTTCCAAACTAGAGGAATGTTATGGTAAAACTTCGTTTGAAACGATGTGGTAGAAAGCAACGTGCGACTTGAAGGACATGATCGGCTGTGGATGTCAAAACCCACCACCTTCCATTATGTAGAAATGAAGGTGCTTTTGGCTCGACATCCTTTGTTCTGTTCTATTATAATCCGTCTTTTTGTTGGGTTGTAATGTAAATAGTACAGGATGGAGCTCGAAGAGAAACATCCATTTTTCAGGGGCAAGGATCTAGGGTTAATTAATGGAAATAAATAAGTTGGAACAACTTCGTAAGTCTATTTTTGATATAGAAATCGAAAAGCTCCGATTCAAACTATTTTCAAATCAAAAAGAAAAATTGTTGGAATTGGTAAAACTCTTTCGATCAAAAGTGTATAATGCGGGAATTAATCGTTCATATGATTCTTTGATAGAAAGAAAAAAAGAGAGAAAAAGGGGCATGTTGCTGCCATTTTTGAAATGATTAAATATCGCCGAAGTAATGTCTAAACCCAATGATTCAAGACAAAGATAAAGGATCCTAGAACAAGGAAATACCCTTTTCAATTGTCTCAACAACTAGATCAAAATGAAGAATCGAAATCGATTCTAAACGAGACAAACAAAAAAAGGGGTTAGAGACCACTCAATAAAAGAATGCCTAAGGATTTTTTTTTGAGCATTTTGAGAGTTATTTGACTTGAGTTATGAGAGTACGAATGCTTTTTTCTTCTTTTTTTTTGAAAAAAAAAAGACGGGTTTAAATGTCTAATTGATTTGCCGGGTTTATGGATCTTTTTGACATTCTAATTACATACATTATAATTCCATACATAGACATAACTTTTAATAGACATAACTTTTAATCATTTTTTTTTTTTTTTCTCGAGCCGTACGAGGAGAAAACTTCTTATACGTTTCTAGGGGGGGGGTATTATTTAACTACATCTATCCCAATGAGCCGTTTATCGAATCGTTGCAATTGATGTTCGATCCCGAAGAGAGGGAAGAGATCTTCGAAAAGTTGGTTTTTATGATCCGATAAATAATCAAACCCATTTGAATGTTCCCGCTATTCTCTATTTCCTTGAAAAAGGAGCTCAACCCACAGGAACTGTCCATGATATTTTAAAGAAGGCCGGGGTTTTTACGGAACTTAGTCTTAATCAAACAAAATTCAATTAATGAAATACAAAAAAGAGGGGGTGGATGACTCATATCTAGCTTTGTATAAATTTTTCTTTATAATTTCCTCCCCCCTCTTTTGTTTTATTCATACTTTTTTATTTATTATTCGTATTTCTTATTGCTTTGCTACTATAGAATACCGTGTTCTATAACAGATTTTATTGAGCTAATTTTATTGATATAAAATATAGAGAAAAAAGATCAATTGAATAAATGAAGTAATTGCATTTAAAAAAATAACATAAAATAAGATAAAAAAAAAAAAATAACATAAAATAAGATAAAAAAACAGAGAAAATAACAAGAAAAAATAACATATAAAAATAGAAAATATTAATAATAATTAATAATAAATAATAATAATTAATAATAAATAATTAATAATAAATATTATAATAATAAATATTATAATAATAAATATTATAATAATAAAAATAATAAATATTATAATAATAAATATTATTAATAATAAAAATAATAAATATTATAATAATAAATATTATTAATAATAAAAATAATAAATATTATAATAATAAATATTATTAATAATTAATAATAAAAAATACAATATAATAAAAAAAAAAAAAAAAATTGACTTAATTCTTTTTTTCATTGTATTTTTTTATAGTCTTTTTTATATTCTTTATTCTTTTCTCAACATTTATATTCAAAATTTACAATCATATTGACAACAGTGTATCGAACAAATATAATTCGATCGTAGATAAATAGATCTATTTATCCCCGCCCACAAGTTTGGCACTTCACTTCATTCAAATAATGGGTTCTTTCTTTGAATTTGTTGTGATACAAGAAGTTTTTTTTATTGTAATTGTATATTGTATTGAAAAAAAAAAAAAAAAATGGATAACAATGGAATGAATAAGACAGGAGGCGGTCCACAAATTTTCACTTATTCTATTTCTATGTTTTTATCTTAGAATTTCGTGTATTTTTATTTTATTCAAATTTTTGCTAATTTCATGTTTTGATTGCCTCGTGCAATTCCATTTTTTTTTTATTCCGATTTTTTTCGGGTTGCTAACTCAACGGTAGAGTACTCGGCTTTTAAGTGCGACTAGCATCTTTTACACATTTGTATGAAGAAAGGGATTCGTTCATACCATCGGTACAGTTTGTAAGACCACGACTGTACCATCGGTACAGTTTGTAAGACCACGACTGATCCTGAAAGGAGTGGATGGAAAAAAGAGCATGTCGTATCAATGGAGAATTCTAAGAATCCATTTTTTTTCCGGATCAGTCCAAAAAAAAAAATCGTCTTTGAATTTTTGGTGCGGAACAAAAAAAATTAATTGAATTCAAAGTTGGGTCGAGTGAATAAATGGATAGAGCTCTACGGCCCCAATTATAGGGAAACAAAAAGTAACGAGCTTCTGTTTCGCAATTTGAATGATTACCCGATCTAATTAAACGTTAAAAATAATTAGTGCCTAATGCGGTAAAGGTTTTTCTCATGAGTAAATTATCGATTTTTTTATGAGTCCTAATTATTAGTTATTCCCTTTATGGGTTAGACATGAATGTGTATAAGAAGCAGTATATGATAAAGAAAAGATATTTTTTTTTTTTTTTCCAAAATCAAAAGAGCGATTGGGTTGAAAAAATAAAGGATTTCTAGCCATCTTCTTATCCTATAACGAACATAAATCAATTAGATGGCAAAAGATAGGATAGAGAATCCGTTGATGAATCTACCTGTCTCCGACGGTATCTATTATTTTCTTACTATAATACCTTGTTTTGACTGTATCGCACTATGTATCATTTGATAACCGAATAGATCCCCTATACTTTGGTTCAAATCGAATTTGAAATGGAGGAATTTCAAGTATATTTAGAACTAAATAGATCTCGCGACATGATTTCCTATACCCACTTATTTTTCGGGAGTATATTTATTGCACTTGCTCATGATCATGGTTTAAATAAATCGATGATTTTTTTGGAAAATCAGGGTTATGGTAATAAATTCAGTTCACTAATTGTGAAACGTTAATTATTCGAATGGATCAACAGAATCATTTGATTATTTCTGCTAATGATTCCAACCAAAATCCATTTTTTGGGCACAACAATAATTTATATTCTCAAATGATTATCGGTGGATTTGCAGTCATTGTGGAAATTCCATTTTCCTTACGATTAGTATCTTACTCACAAGGGGAAGAAGTCGCAAAATCCCATAATTTCCAATCAATTCATTCAATATTTCCTTTTTTAGAGGACAAATTCTCACATTTAAATTATGTGTTAGATGTACTAATACCTTACCCCATCCATCTAGAAATCTTGGTTCAAGCCCTTCGCTACTGGATAAAAGATGCTTCTTCTTTGCATTTATTACGGTTCTCTCTCTACGAGTATTGTAATTTGAAGAGTTTTAATTACTCCAAAGAAATCTATTTCTATTTTTAATCCAAGATTATTCTTGTTCCTATATAATTCTCATGTATGAGAATACGAATCCATTTTCCTTTTTCTCCGTAATCAATCTTCTTATTTACGATCAACATCTTCTGGATTCTTTCTTGAACGAATTAATTTCTATGGAAAAATAGAGTATCTTGTAGAAGTCTTTTATAATGATTTTCAGAACAACCTATGGTTGTTCAAAGACCCTTTCATACATTTTTTTAGGTATCAAGGAAAGGCAATTCTGGCATCAAAGGATACGTCTCTTCTGATGAATAAGTGGAAATATTACTTTGTCGATTTATGGAAATATTATTTTTACGTGCGGTCTCAATCAGGAAGCGTCCGTATAAATCAATTATCTAAATATTCTCTCGACTTTCTGGGCTATCTTTCAAGTGTGC
>NW_028322907.1:7500-45840 GCF_047325235.1 Durio zibethinus | reverse complement strand
GAGTAATCCTTGATTATAATTTCCAGTATGAGTACTGCGTACAAGACAAAACTTGTGATTGGTAGTAAAACACCGATCCCCCTGTTGAGATCTAATTCGATCTTCATAGATTTCGCGAGATATTTTCTTACGAAGTTTTGTTATAGCATCTATAACTGCCTCGGGTTTAGGGGGACAGCCCGGCAAATAGACATCCACAGGAATTAGCTTATCGACTCCCCGAACAGTACTATAAGAATCAGTACTGAACATCCCTCCTGTAATTGTACACGCGCCCATAGCAATAACATATTTAGGTTCGGGCATTTGTTCATATAATCTCACTAAAGAGGGAGCCATTTTCATTGTTACTGTTCCAGCTGTTAAAATTAGGTCCGCTTGTCTAGGACTCGATCTTGGGACCAGCCCATAACGATCAAAGTCGAATCGTGAGCCTATTAATGAAGCAAATTCAATGAAGCAACAACTGGTACCATAAAGAAGCGGCCATAAACTGGAGAGTCTTGACCAATTTGAAAGATCATTTAATGTAGTTGAAATAACTGAGTTTTGGGTTGTTCGATCAAGTAAGGGAAATTCAATGGAATTCATACTCAATGTTATTATTATTTTTACTTTTTTCTTTCTTTTTATTATCTGAATATTCAGGAACTAAGACCATTCCAATGCTCCTTTTCGCCATGCATAAACTGAACCAACAATTAGGATAAGCACGAAAATTAAAGCTTCTATGAATACGGGTACCCCCAATACATCGAAACTCATTGCCCATGGATAAAGAAAAACCGTTTCAACATCAAAAACAACAAAAACTAGAGCAAACATATAATAACGGATTCGAAATTGTAACCAAGCATCGCCCATTGGTTCTATACCCGATTCATAACTAGAAAGTTTTTCTGGACCCTTTCTAATCGGGGCTAAAACTCCAGAAATTAGAAATGCCAAAATAGGAATAGCACTTGATATTATTAGAAATGCCCAGAAAATATCATATTCGTAAAGCAGAAACATAGACGAACTCCTATGAATGTGAAAAATAGACCGGATTAGTCGATTCGACCTGGAATTCATTGTCAAGTCATCCACAACTGTTTGTTTAGTCAAACCAACAATTCAGTTTGATCGAATCGTCTAGTTTCGTTTGTTTGCTGTTGCGTTTTAAGATTTATTGATTGGAATTAATCCTATTTACATTTCACTTATTTCGATTTAATTTCGATATAGTACTAATTTGTATTCGATATAGTACTAATTTGTATAGTAATAGTATAAATAGATATTTATACTATTACATTTATACTATTACATAGATATTTATACTATTACTATATAGTATAGTAGAATACTATACAAATCCAAAACAAGTAAAACTTTTTTGTTTTCACTTCATTTCGTATTTTTCTAAATAAAAGGAATTCTAATATATAACTAATATCTAATATGTATTAGAAATAAAAAAAAAAAAAAAAAACCTTTTCTCTTTTCTATTATCTTATTATCTATTATATATATAGAATATATATAGAATATAGAATAAATTTATATATATATTATATAGTATATTATATAGTTATATATAGAATATAGAATAAATTTATATATAGTTATATATAGAATACATTTTTTATTTTCTATCTATATTTTATAGATATTATATCTTTTTATAGATATTATCTATATATATATTATCTATATATATATATTTAATATATATTATATATATTTATGAGATTCTGTTGAAATGCGCTTTTGTTTTCAGTTTCTGAGCGATCTCCCTGTGAGCGAGCTTATGGGAATGATTTTAACCAAGCAACTGGAAGCGACCAGTTCCAATCAACAAAGAATACAATAATTAGGAAAAAAACTATACAACTTTTTTTATTTGTATTTGGATATTCTTTATTGTTTTAGTTTGCTTTAGTTTTAAGAATATTATTTTCATTTCATTTTTATTAATTTAATAAATATTTTTTTATTAATTTAATAAATATTTTAAATTAATAAAATATAAAAATTAATAAAATATAAAAATTAATAAAATATAAAAATTAATAAAATATAAAATAAAAATATAAAATATAGGGCTATACGGACTCGAACCGTAGACCTTCTCGGTAAAACAGATCGAACTGATTATTATCAAAATGATTCGACCTATTTCAAAGACCCAACATGCATTTTTTTGCATTGGGCTCTTTCATTAACTGATAGAAATATCAGTTAGTCTACCATATATATATTTTTTCTCTTAGAAAAAAAAGGAAGATGGTTCCATGTGCTCTGATTCATTACTGATACAGGAGCACTACCAAAGTGTTTCAAAGAAGGGAAAGTTTATCTTGACGTAGGTCTGCTTCTGGCCTAGATCAACCTAAGTTAAATGAAGTCTCTATCATCCTGATTAAAAAATCAAAGATGAAACTTCATACACCTTAAGATTCATAGGACGAAAAGAGAATTTTTGAGGTCCTTATACTCATTATGCCTAGCATTGAATAGACTGGGTATTCGCCCTATCAATATCTCAAATCAATGATAGGTTCGATTCGGATCCTGCTCCTGCCTAAACGGCACCCGAATCGAACCAAACCATTTGTCAGGCTATTGTTCTCTTGTTTTGTTCCTTCAAAGTAATGGAGTAAGACATCGATTTCTCAAAAGGATCAATTTTTTTTGATTGCATGATAGACTCCCCTGAAAAACATTGGCGCGCGTGTAAACGAGGTGCTCTACCTAACTGAGCTATAGCCCTTGTGTTTGTGATACATATTTTATCATATTATTTAGATAATTTCTTGTCAAGATGAATATTACATGATCCAACATCATAATCATACCTTTTTGGTCGGTTTGATTGGTATTGCTTAGAAGTAATATCGGATTTATAATCCATCGATGTGATAGGTCCCTTTTCTTTCTCTTTATGATTCCTTATGATAATAAATGACCTACTTAACTCAGTGGTTAGAGTATTGCTTTCATACGGCGGGAGTCATTGGTTCAAATCCAATAGTAGGTAGAACTTATTAGATACCATTGATCCCGGTGTCTAATAAGTTTTTCTACCCACCTTCTTTTATTGATTTTCTATCTTTTTCATCCTATTCTATTTCCGTTTTCAATTTTCAAATTTTTCGTTAGATCAAATTTCACTATTTCACTTTTGATTGTATTTGATTCTATTTAATCAGCAGAATAAAAATGGGATGTAGAAACGAAAGTTCTGTTTATACGGAAATTCTTTCGATTAACCAACTAGTTACGAAATCGCGTTGATAGCCTTTACTCGTGTCCTAGCCCATCTGAGAGCTAGATTTGCCTCAATTGTTTGCCTCTTGCCTTCAGCTTTCCTCAAGTTAGCTTCCGCTATTTCAAGAGCTTGCTGAGCTTCTTGTGGATCAATGTCACTACCCTTTTCCGCATCCTTTCCAAAAATAGTGATTTCATTATTGACTATTCTAGCAAAACCACCCATCAGAGCCATCGTTAACCATTGGTCGTTAAGGCGTATTCTCAAAATACCTATATCTACAACTGTGGCAATAGGCGCGTGATTTGGTAATACGCCAATTTGTCCGCTATTAGTAGATAAAATGATTTCTTTCACTTCTGAATCCCAAACAATTCGATTATGGGTGAGTACGCAAAGATTTAAGGTCATTTATTCAATTTGCTCTCCATTTCTAAGTTCGTAGCCTTCGCAGTAGCTTCATCGATGTTACCTACCAAATAAAAGGCCTGTTCAGGAAGACCGTCTAATTCTCCGGAAAGGATCAATTGAAATCCTCTAATTGTTTCTGCTAGGCCAACATATTTCCCCGGGGAACCAGTAAATACTTCCGCTACGAAAAAGGGTTGTGATAAGAAACGCTCAATTTTTCGCGCTCTTGCTACGGTTAAGCGATCCTCTTCGGACACTTCGTCCAACCCCAGGATAGCTATAATGTCCTGAAGTTCTTTGTAACGTTGTAAGGTTTGCTTAACCCTTTGCGCAGTTTCATAATGTTCCTTTCCAACGATTCGAGGTTGGAGCATAGTTGACGTTGAGTCTAAAGGATCTACCGCTGGATAGATACCTTTGGCAGCTAATCCTCTTGATAGTACGGTAGTAGCATCTAAATGCGCAAATGTTGTGGCAGGGGCAGGGTCGGTCAAATCATCCGCGGGTACATAAACTGCTTGAATAGAAGTTATGGATCCCTCCTTGGTAGAAGTAATTCTTTCTTGTAAAGAACCCATTTCGGTACTAAGGGTGGGTTGATAACCCACAGCGGAAGGCATTCTACCCAATAAGGCAGATACTTCGGATCCCGCTTGGACAAAACGGAAGATATTGTCTATAAATAGAAGTACGTTTTGTTTATTAACATCTCGGAAATATTCCGCCATAGTTAGGGCAGTCAACCCAACTCTCATACGAGCTCCTGGCGGTTCATTCATCTGACCGTAGACTAAAGCCACTTTTGATTCCGCAAGATTTTGTTCATTAATTACTCCAGATTCTTTCATTTCCATGTAAAGATCATTTCCTTCACGAGTACGTTCACCTACTCCGCCAAATACGGATACACCCCCATGAGCTTTGGCAATGTTGTTGATCAATTCCATAATGAGTACTGTTTTACCTACCCCAGCTCCCCCAAATAGTCCGATTTTTCCTCCACGACGATAAGGAGCTAAAAGATCGACTACTTTAATTCCTGTTTCAAAAATAGATAATTTTGTATCTAATTGTATGAAAGCGGGCGCAGGTTTATGAATAGGGGATGTTGTGCGAGTATCTACAGGACCTAAATTATCAACGGGCTCCCCAAGCACGTTAAAAATTCGTCCTAGGGTCGCTCCGCCGACTGGAACACTTAGAGGAGCTCCCGTGTTAATCACTTCCATTCCTCTCATTAGACCATCTGTAGCGCTCATAGCTACAGCTCTAACTCGATTGTTTCCTAATAATTGCTGTACCTCACAAGTTACATTAATTTGTTGACCGATGGTATCTCGACCCTTAACTACCAAAGCGTTGTAAATATTAGGCATCTTGCCCGGGGGAAAGGCTACATCCAGTACTGGACCGATGATTTGAGAAATACGTCCCAGATTTTCTTTTTCAAGCGTGGAAACTCCAGGAACAGAAGTAGTAGGATTTATTCTCATAATAAAATAAAGTGAAATATGTCAATTTTTTTTTTCGAAAATTTTCTAATAAAAAAAATCTTCGACAGCAAGTTGATCGGTTAATTCAATAAGAAATGGGGATTAGCACTCGATTTCGTTGGTACCATCCAATTGAATGCAATTCAATTGGATTGTTTCCTTATTCAATGAAGGAATTTTTAAGTTCAACCAACCTATTTGCAAAATATCAAGTGGATAAATAAATAACAATTTTGAGAGAGTCTTTCATTTGTCTATCATTGTCTTTCATTTGTCTATCATTATAGGCAATACCATCCATATTATCTATGGAATTCGAACCCGAACTCTATTTACGATTCCTTATTTCTATCTCATTAGCCCTTATTTCATTTCGTATTTTATTTTAGCATATCGATTTTTTTTTACGTCCAACCTATCCCCCCTTTTTCCATCTATATTCCTTTTTTTTCATTTCATAAACGAATTACGCATATTTTCACATCTAGGATTTACATATACAACATATATTACTGTCAAGAGTGAATTTCTTATTCTTTCTTATTTCTTATTATTGAATTTATATTATTTCTTATTTTATATTATTTCTTATTATCTTATTATCTTATTATTGATTATTATTGACTATTGACTTATTATTGAATTTATATTATTATAGTATTATCTTATTATTGACTATTGACTTATTATTGAATTTATATATTTTATATTTAATTTATATATTTTATATATATATTTTATATTTATAATTCTAATTATAATTATATATTTATAATATTTCTATTTCATTTATTTCATTTTCATTTCGATTCAAAAAAAAAGTAAGGAATTCTAAACTTGAAAAACACGGATTGGGTTGCGCCATACATATGAAAGAATATAGAATATGAAAGAATATAGAATAATGATGTATTTGGCGAATCAAATACCATGGTCTAATAAGGAACCTTTCGGATTAGTTGATAATTTTTTGAAAGATTTCTTCGAAAAGGTTTCATTAACTCCTAATTTATGCCGAGCAGACCTTGTTGTTGCGAAAATTTTCAATTCATGAGTTGTAGGGAGGGGCTTATGTCACCACAAACAGAGACTAAAGCAAGTGTTGGATTCAAAGCTGGTGTTAAAGAGTATAAATTGACTTATTATACTCCTGAATATGAAGTCAAAGATACTGATATCTTGGCAGCCTTCCGAGTAACTCCTCAACCCGGAGTTCCGCCCGAGGAAGCAGGGGCAGCAGTAGCTGCTGAATCTTCTACTGGTACATGGACAACCGTGTGGACCGATGGGCTTACCAGCCTTGATCGTTACAAAGGGCGATGCTACCACATTGAGCCCGTTGCTGGAGAAGAAAATCAATATATATGTTATGTAGCTTACCCCTTAGACCTTTTTGAAGAAGGTTCTGTTACTAACATGTTTACTTCCATTGTGGGTAATGTATTTGGGTTCAAAGCCCTGCGCGCTCTACGTCTAGAGGATCTGCGAATCCCTCCTTCTTATACTAAAACTTTCCAAGGCCCGCCTCATGGCATCCAGGTTGAAAGAGATAAATTGAACAAGTACGGTCGCCCCCTATTAGGATGTACTATTAAACCTAAATTGGGGTTATCCGCTAAGAACTACGGTAGAGCAGTTTATGAATGTCTACGTGGTGGACTTGATTTTACCAAAGATGATGAGAATGTGAACTCCCAACCATTTATGCGTTGGAGAGACCGTTTCTTATTTTGTGCCGAAGCAATTTTTAAAGCACAGGCTGAAACAGGTGAAATCAAAGGGCATTACTTGAATGCTACTGCGGGTACATGTGAAGAAATGATTAAAAGGGCCATATTTGCCAGAGAATTGGGAGCTCCCATCGTAATGCATGACTACTTAACAGGTGGGTTCACTGCAAATACTAGCTTGGCTCATTATTGCCGAGATAATGGTCTACTTCTTCACATCCATCGCGCAATGCACGCAGTTATTGATAGACAGAAGAATCATGGTATGCACTTTCGTGTACTAGCTAAAGCTTTACGTCTGTCTGGTGGAGATCATATTCACGCTGGTACAGTAGTAGGTAAACTTGAAGGAGAAAGGGACATAACTTTGGGCTTTGTTGATTTACTACGTGATGATTTTATTGAAAAAGATCGAAGCCGTGGTATTTATTTCACTCAAGATTGGGTTTCTATACCAGGTGTTCTGCCCGTAGCTTCGGGGGGTATTCACGTTTGGCATATGCCTGCTTTGACCGAGATCTTTGGAGATGATTCCGTACTACAATTCGGTGGAGGAACTTTAGGACACCCTTGGGGAAATGCACCGGGTGCCGTAGCTAATCGAGTAGCTTTAGAAGCATGTGTAAAAGCTCGTAATGAGGGACGTGACCTTGCCCGCCAGGGTAATGAAATTATCCGCGAGGCTGGCAAATGGAGTATGGAACTAGCTGCTGCTTGTGAAGTATGGAAGGAGATCAAATTTGAATTCGAAGCAATGGATACTTTAGATAAATAAAATTTGAATTCGAAGCAATGGATACTTTGTAATCCAGTAATTACTGTTGGTTTGTTGAATTGCAATTAAACTCGGCCCAATCTTTTACTAAAAGGATTGAGCCGATCCTAAAGATTGGTGTATTCTTTTCTATCCTATTCGTTCCGTGTTGGAATAGAAACTTATTGTATTAGTAGACGAGATTTTATTGTATTAGTAGACGATATTTTACGAAAAAGGTTCTTGATAGGAGAAAAATTTCTTTTTTCAATTTTTTCAGTGCGAATTTTACACAACATAGGGAAATCGCTATTTCTAATTGAAAATTTATATTTATAATTGAAAAGAAAAAAGTAAAGTATCATATATCATATATAATGAACTGATACTCCAGGTTCTCACAAACGAGAATCCTTTACTTCAATATTCACTCATTATTAGTTTAATGATTGTATCCATTATGCGTATTCCGATAGGAAATAAATGATTTTTTTTTTTTCATCAAATGACTATTCATCTATTATACTTTACATCTAAATAGAGGCAAGAAAACTCTATGGAAAAATTATGGTTCAATTTTATCTTGTCTAAGGGGGAATTAGAATACAGATGTGGGCTAAGTAAATCAATGGATAGCCTTGGTCCTATTGAAAATACTAGTGTAAACGAAGACCCGGTTAGAAATGATATGGATAAAAACATTCATGGTTGTAGTGACAGCTCTAGTTATTACAGTAAGGTTGATCATTTAGTTGGCGTCAAAGACATTCGGAATTTCATTTCTGATGACACCCGAATTAGGGTTTTAATTAGGGATAGTAATCAGGATAATGATAGTAATCAGGATAATTATTCTCTATATTTTAATAGTGAAAATCAAATTTTTGAGATTGACAATGACGATCCCCACTATGATTTTAACTTGTATGATACTAACTATAGTTGGAATAATCACATTAAGAGTTGTATTAACTCTTATCTTCGTTCTCAAACCTGTATTGATAGTTCCATTTTAAGTGGTAGTGACAATTACAATGATAGTTATATTTATAATTGCATTTGTGGTTACATTTGTGTTGAAGGTGGAAATAGTAGTGAAGACAATGGTTTAACTCTAAAAGAAAGTTGCGCAAATGGTAATGATTTAACTCTAAAAGAAAGTTGCGCAAATGGTAATGATTTAACTCTAAAAGAAAGTTGCGCAAATGGTAATGATTTAACTCTAAAAGAAAGTTGCGCAAATGGTAATGATTTAACTCTAAAAGAAAGTTGCGCAAATGGTAATGATTTAACTCTAAAAGAAAGTTGCGCAAATGGTAATGATTTAACTCTAAAAGAAAGTTGCGCAAATGGTAATGATTTAGAAAGGCCTAAAGATTTCAAGCATTTGTGGGTTCTATGCGAAAATGAAGATTGTTATGGATTAAATTATAAGAAATTTCTTAAGCCAAAAATGAATATTTGTGAATACTGTGGATATCATTTGAAAATGAGTAGTTCAGATAGAATCGAACTTTCGATTGATCCAGGTACTTGGGATCCTATGGATGAAGACATGATCTCTCTGGATCCCATTGAATTTCAGTATGACGAAGATGGTATTGATTATGATCCATTTCAGTCTGACGAAGATGGTATTGATTATGATCCATTTCAGTCTGACGAAGATGGTTCTGACGAAGCTGACGAAGATGGTTCTGACGAAGCTGACGAAGATGGTTCTGACGAAGCTGACGAAGATGGTTCTGACGAAGCTGACGAAGATGGTTCTGACGAAGCTGACGAAGATGGTTCTGACGAAGCTGACGAAGATGGTTCTGACGAAGATGGTATTGATTATGATCCATTTCAGTCTGACCAAGAAGAGCCTTATATGGATGGTATTGATTCTGATCCATTTCAGTATGACGAAGATAAAGTTCAGTATGACGAAGATAAAGTTCAGTATGACAAAGATAAAGTTCAGTTTGACAAAGATAAAGTTCAGTATGACAAAGATAAAGTTCAGTTTAACAAAGATAAAGATGGTATTAATTATGATCCATTTCAGTTTAACAAAGATAAAGATGGTCTTGATTCTGATCCATTTCAGTATGACGAAGATAAAGTTCAGTATGACAAAGATAAAGTTCAGTTTGACAAAGATAAAGTTCAGTTTGACAAAGATAAAGTTCAGTTTGACAAAGATAAAGATAAAGATGGTATTGATTATGATCCATTTCAGTTTGACAAAGATAAAGATGGTATTGATTCTGATCCATTTCAGTATGACGAAGATGGTATTGATTCTTATCCGTTTGAGTATGACGAAGATGGTATTGATTCTGATCCGTTTGAGTATGACGAAGAGCCCTATAAAGATCGTCTTGATTCTTATCAAAGAGAGACAGGATTAACTGAGGCTATTCAAACAGGTACGGGTCAACTAAACGGTATTCCTATAGCAATCGGGGTTATGGATTTTCAGTTTATGGGGGGTAGTATGGGATCCGCAGTAGGCGAGAAAATCACCCGTTTGATCGAATATGCTACCAATAATTTTTTGCCTCTTATTCTAGTGTGTGCTTCCGGAGGAGCACGCATGCAAGAAGGAAGTTTGAGCTTGATGCAAATGGCTAAAATATCTTCTGCTTTATATGATTATCAATCAAATAAAAAGTTATTTTATGTATCAATTCTTACATCTCCTACTACTGGTGGAGTGACCGCGAGTTTTGGTATGTTGGGGGATATCATTATTGCTGAACCCAATGCCTATATTGCATTTGCGGGTAAAAGAGTAATTGAGCAAACATTGAATATAACAGTACCTGAAGGTTCACAGGAGGCTGAATATTTATTCCATAAGGGTTTATTCGATCCAATCGTACCACGTAATCCTTTAAAGGGTGTTCTGAGTGAGTTATTTCAGTTCCACGGTTTTTTTCCTTTGAATCAAAATTCAATCAAGTAGAGTCTTAAGTTAAATTATTTTCTTTGTAGTGAAAAGGCAGTTAGTTAGTTTATCAGAATCAAAGTCAAAGCCCGCATAATGGGCTTTGACTTTGTGACATAAAATGGAATTGTCGAAAAACGAATTTTATCTTGCTCTATTGCGTATGTTTATATAATTCAAATATAGAAAAAATATAAATATAGAGTTTTGCATCTTTCTATATCTCCCGAGAATTCTATTTTTACTAAAAATCCCTGTTCTTGGATCGGATTCTAACGAATCGAATCTTTCGACAATTTGTAATAAACTCTTTCTCAATTTGTAATAAACTCTTTCTTTATTAAATTCAAATTAGAAATTAAAATTAGAAGACAAGAACAATAGAATAATAATAATAAGAAAAGTAGGAATAAAGTAAGATAATAAAGAAAGTGGATTATCTTATCATACACCTATTTTATTTCATTTAGAAAGATGGGCAAGTCCCTTTATTTAATTCTACATTCCTTGCACTTATTAGATAAGATATATATATTAGATATATATACTCGCTTAGATATACTTAGTATTTAGATATACTTAGTATTTAGATATACTTAGTATAATATTTAGATATACTTAGTATTTAGATATACTTAGTATAATATTTAGATATACTTAGTATTTCGATATACTTAGTATAATATTTAGATATACTTAGTATAATATACGAATTATAATATAATTATTATAAGATATATTTATAACTAACTTTATAACTAACAATATAACAATAACAGGTACGAATATTAAATTGAGGTACCCATTTTATGACAATTCCCTCTATTTTTGTGCCTTTAGTAGGCCTAGTATTTCCGGCAATTGCAATGGCTTCTTTATCTTTGTATGTTCAAAAAACTAAGATTTTTTAGATTCGATGGGGCCAAGGCCAAGACCAAATCTTATCTATTTTTTTTTTCACGACTTAGATGCCACGGATATCTATTTAGTAGAATATTGTATAACATCCATCCGGCTTCCCCGAACATAAATGAAAAAGCTCCTCTTATGCATACGTAAACATGATATAGGGGTAAATGAATTATAGCAAGTGGATCGGTACCGGACGAATGTATGAAATTAAAGTCTATATATCTAGTAGATCTGTATAGGGGATCATATAAAGGGGATGATTTTAGATCTAAGCAATTTGATGAATTACTTCTAAAAGTTCATATCAAAATAGCACTAGTTGATGAGAGTTACTTCGGAAACAAAAAAAGTAAAGTCAAATTTTTTTGCTTATTTTCTCAATTCCAATAAAATGCAACTGGATCTAGTATGTATGAGTTGGCGATCAGAATCTATATGGATAGAATTTATAGTGGGGTCTCGAAAAACAAGCAATTTCTGCTGGGCCTTTATTCTTTTTTTTGGTTCATTAGGGTTTTTATTAGTTGGAACTTCTAGTTATCTTGGTAGGAATTTGATATCTTTATTTCCGTCTCAGCAAATAGTTTTTTTTCCACAAGGAATCGTGATGTCTTTCTATGGGATCGCGGGTCTCTTTATTAGTTCCTATTTGTGGTGCACGATTTTTTGGAATGTAGGTAGTGGTTATGATCGATTCGATAGAAAAGAGGGAATAGTATGTATTTTTCGTTGGGGTTTTCCTGGAAAAAATCGTCGCATCTTTCTACGATTCCTTATGAAAGATATTCAGTCCATCAGAATAGAAGTTAAAGAGGGTATTTATGCTCGGCGTGTCCTTTATATGGAAATCAGAGGCCAGGGGGCCGTTCCCTTGACTCGTACTGATGAGAATTTGACTCCACGAGAAATTGAGCAAAAAGCTGCTGAATTGGCCTATTTTTTGCGTGTACCGATTGAAGTCTTTTGAAATGAATTGCAGAATAAATGCTTTCTCGGCAGGAGGAAAAAACTCAAGACAAGAAGCCTCTTTTTTCTATAGCAGAACTAAACTGAAGTTTCTTAAGAATGCCCACTCGAACCAAAGAAGACGTATACGGAAGAGTCATAACATAAAACAAAACTGTTTTTTTTTTTTTGTCCACAAAAATTGTTTTTTATGCGTCTGTAAATGTAAAACCACTCAACTTAATTCAGTAACAAAACAAGCAAGAAATCGAAATAATGGATTCATCTCATATATCAAAGTATTTCGAAATATTTAACTTTTTATTTTCAATATTTGGAGTTGATACGTTAGATACAGATAGATTATATCTTGTAAATTTTCTCTACTTTCCTTTTGTCAATCAGCCCCTCCCCTTTTATCCTTTCTTTTGTGCTCCTTAAGAACTAAACAAGTAGATTTCTTTCTTATAACATAATGATAAATGTAATGATAACTTTTCTGTCTTTTTTTGTCACTCATTTTTGATCATCATAATATTTTTCATAATTTTTTTTTTTTCAATTATTCCCGGACTCTAGACTATATACAGTCTAGATAACCCGCGAAAATTTTTCGACATATTTGATTGATATCTTGATATAGACAGGGAGCTCCTTCGTCTCAAAATCTGAATAGAATAATCTTTATTATTTGAAGCGGTTCTTTCGGGCAGTTATCGAAAGAGGGCAATTGCTTCGAATTTGATCAATTGAGATATCTGGAAACAATAATATATATATATATTTCATTCGAACATTCGAATTCAAAGTGGATTCTTATTTTCTATTTCTGTACTCTTTTTAGATTCAAGGACTAAGCACTGAATCAAAAAAAAAAAAAACAGAGAATAGATTCATGGGCCCTCTACCTTATAATTTATCTTATAATTTATAATATAATGAAAGTCATGCTTGATAGAAAGATTAGATCACATAAAGTCAACGAATGAGGTGGGTTCATTAACAATTCACAGATGAAAAAATGGCAAAAAAGAAAGCATTCACTCCCCTTCTATATTTTGCATCTATAGTATTTTTGCCCTGGTGGATCTCTCTCTCATTTAATAAAAGTCTGAAATCTTGGATTACTAATTGGTGGAATACTAGGCAATCCGAAACTTTTTTGAATGATATTCAAGAAAAAAGTATTCTAGAACAATTCATAGAAGTAGAGGAACTCCTCCTGTTGGACGAAATGATAAAAGAATACCCGGAAACACATCTACAAAAACTTCGTATAGGAATCCACAAAGAAACGATCCAATTGATCAAGATGCACAATGAGGATCGTATCCATACGATTTTGCACTTCTCGACAAATCTAATCTGTTTCGTTATTCTAAGTGGTTATTCTATTTTGGGTAATGAAGAACTTGTTATTCTTAACTCTTGGGTTCAAGAATTCCTATATAATTTAAGCGACACAATAAAAGCTTTTTCTATTCTTTTATTAACTGAGTTCTGTGTCGGATTCCATTCGCACCACGGTTGGGAACTAATGATTGGCTATATCTACAAAGATTTTGGATTTGCTCATAATGATCAAATTATATCTGTTCTTGCTTGTACCCTTCCAGTCATTCTAGATACAATTTTTAAATATTCGATCTTTCGTTATTTAAATCATGTATCGCCGTCACTTGTAGTTATTTATCATTCACTGACTGACTGAAAAATGATTCACGGATTCAATTAGAATCTTTCTTACTTTGTATATAAGCAAAGAATGCAAAGTCGTACTTACTTTACTCTTTCTACCCATCAGGGGAATACAATTCCTCCTCTATTTCAGTAAATTTTTTTTTTTTTCAGTAAAAGTAAATAGCAGAATCGTGGATAGGGAACTATACTAGTGACCTACCTAATTTTATTGTAGAAATTTTCGGGATCAATGATTGTACCATGCAAACTAGAAATACTTTTTCTTGGATAAAGGAGGAGATTACTCGATCCATTTCCGTATCGCTCATGATCTATATAATAACCGGGGCATCCATTTCAAATGCATATCCCATTTTTGCGCAGCAGGGGTATGAAAATCCACGAGAAGCAACTGGGCGTATTGTATGTGCCAATTGCCATTTAGCTAATAAACCCGTGGATATTGAGGTTCCACAAGCGGTACTTCCTGATACTGTATTTGAAGCGGTTGTTAGAATTCCTTATGATATGCAACTGAAACAAGTTCTTGCTAATGGTAAGAAAGGGGCTTTGAATGTGGGTGCTGTTCTTATTTTACCGGAGGGGTTTGAGTTAGCCCCACCTGATCGTATTTCGCCCGAGATGAAAGAAAAGATAGGCAATCTGTCTTTTCAGAACTACCGCCCCACTCAGAAAAATATTCTTGTGATAGGTCCTGTTCCTGGTCAAAAATATAGTGAAATCACCTTTCCTATTCTTTCCCCAGACCCTGCTAGTAATAAGGATGTTCATTTCTTAAAATATCCCATATACGTAGGCGGAAATAGGGGAAGGGGTCAGATTTATCCCGACGGGAACAAAAGTAACAATACAATTTATAATGCTACGGCAACAGGTATAGTAAGCAAAATCATACGAAAAGAAAAAGGGGGGTACGAAATAACCATAACGGATGCATTGGATGGACATCAAGTGGTTGATATTATCCCCCCAGGACCAGAACTTCTTGTTTCAGAGGGTGAATCTATCAAACTTGATCAACCATTAACAAGTAATCCTAATGTGGGTGGATTTGGTCAGGGGGATGCAGAAATAGTACTTCAAGATCCACTACGTGTCCAAGGCCTTTTGTTCTTCTTGGCATCTATTGTTTTTGCACAAATCTTTTTGGTTCTTAAAAAGAAACAATTTGAAAAGGTTCAAGTGTCCGAAATGAATTTCTAGATCCGTGGATTTATCAACATCAAATTTGTAAAAAAGAACAAATTCTTCCTGGCAATTAGGTTAGGTATGATGAAAAAAGTATGAAAAGTCTTTTGCTTGTTTATATTCTTTCTCTAGGAATTACTTTTACCGCATTCAAAATCTGTATATTGTGAAGAAGACTATTTGTCTTTACCCCTTCTTTTCTTTTTTCAATCTAAATGGGAGGGGTGTAATTATATCCCTATTGTCAGATTGAAATGTCACAGAATGGGTTTTGTTTTCTAAATTCAATTTGATTAGATACTAAACATAAGATAAGTAAGCGGAGAATAGAAAGGAAGGATAAATGAGGGGAACAAATAATTACAGGGAGTATTCTTCGTCTTCCTAGCCTTCGGCACAAGAAAAGGATGTGTAAAATTCCTTTTCTTGTGTCGAAATAATAACAATTCCGGATCCCATTCGTCAAAGATTTCTATTCTTAGTTTATATTTTTCCAGATTTTTCAGAACCCTTTATTTTTTTAGATTTACTTATAATAGATAATAGATTATAATAGATAATAGAATAAGTAATAAAGTAATCGAATAAGTAATAAGGATAATATAATAAGTATAAAATAAGTATAAATAAGTATAAAATAAGTATAAGTATAAATAAGTATAATATAATATAATAAGTAATGGACAACCAAAAAAAAGAGAAGGAATCCTTTTTTTTATAAATATAAAATAGAAGCAAGGCGATGAACTTATAAAAAAATTTCAAACTTTGATGAAATACTAAAATAAATAGAGTAAGGTTAGACTAGTCTAGAAAGGGTTTGCTTGATATCTGGTCGACAGAAAAAAAAAAGAAATATTAAAATTAAATATTAAAATATTAAAATTAAATATTAAAAAAAATTAAATATTAAAATTAAATATATATTGTGATTGTGTCATCCAGGAAAAGGAAATTGAGTGATTCCTTTTTTTCTTCTAACCTTGAAAGTATCGATAGATACTATCGAAGAACAGATGCTATGAATCAATTAATCGAGTTCATTTTTCAAAAACATCATCGGAAAAAGTGATCTATTTGTTGTCATTTATATTTATACGAACAAAATATTATGATCATTAAGAATTCAACGGGACCCCTCCTCGCGAATCAGACAAAGAAAGAGGAGGCGGGCCCCGTTGAGTTCTTACACTTTCATGCCTATAACTTAGTTCATCCCATTATTACATATTACAGGGACGAACCCAATCCAGAATATGAACCATAAAAGAAAATACCTATTAAACCGATCACAGGAATACCAGTTACCGTACCTATTATCCAAAGAGGAATCCTTCCAGTAGTATCGGCCATTTATCCCGCTTCCCTCCACATTTCATCAAGTGGTCATGCTAAAGACATAAACAGTCATAGATAATTATGAGATGCAATCCTTCCGAATGGGATAAGAGAATTCCTACTATTATTTAGTATTCTACTACTCTTTTTTTCTTAATTGAAGAAATAATTGGAAAATAAAACAGCAAGTACAAAAATGAGTAATAACCCCCAGTAGAGACTGGTACGATTCAATTCAACATTTTGTTCGTTCGGGTTTGATTGTGTCATAGCTCTATAATTAATTCGGATTAGGTTTATCGTTGGATGAACTGCATTGCTGATATTGACCCCAAAAAAGAAACGGTAGGTACAGCTAGTCCGTGAACAGCCAACCATCGCACTGTAAAAATTGGATAGGTTCGATCTATGGTCATTGGGTCCTCCTAAAAAGATCTACTAAATTCATCGAGTTGTTCCAAAGAATCAAAACGGCCGGTTATTAATGGAATTCCTTGTCGGCTCTCTGTAAAATACTCGTTTGGACGAGGGCTTCCAAACACATCATAAGCTAAACCTGTGCTGACGAATAACCAACCCGCAATGAATAGGGAAGGTATAGTAATACTATGAATGATCCAGTATCGAATACTGGTAATAATATCAGCAAAAGAACGTTCTCCTGTGCTTCCAGACATGCTGAGCTCCGCATATTCTTGTAGGGGATCGATTCCGTAAAAGATGAGATCAGTAAACGGAAATTCACTGAAATTCAATCTTTGTGAGATCGTCAATATTGTACCAAAGGTATTTTTAGAGTATACCGAATCAGTATAGCTATCCTTCTTCTGACACAGCAACGCAATTTCAAACAGTATATCGACATGAAGTGCTAGATAATTTCTTTCTTCTTCTTGCTTGTCGATGTATAACCACGTATCATGCGATAGAAAATTCCTCAAATTCCTGGAATATAATATAGGGGATTCTATTATTGGTTTGGGGCTAGAAACGGAAGATCAGGTAACCCGTGAATCCAACAAGTTTATAATAATTCATGAAGGAAATTATCATATTTCCGCAAGTCAATTAGATGCGAAATCTAAAAATTGACTTTTTTTCGTAATTGCATAAGAGGTTTTGTTTTTTGTTGTAAGCCCTCCTTTTTTTATTTTAAGGAATTGCTTAGTCGTCTAGTAACAAGTAAGAGTAGTCGATAGTATTAGATATAGATAAAAAAAAGAGCAAGGAATAAAAAAAAAATTCTACTAATCAATATTTGTGAGGCGGCCTTTCTTGTATTCTTGTATTAGATCCAAAGGTTTTTTCTTGACCTAACTACAAAGATGATGAATCTATTTCTTTTTCTTTTCTACTCTTGTCCTGCCGCTCTATTTTTGTGAATACCGTTTAGAATGATTGATGAATCAAAAAATTTCAATTGAACTTATTCTTTCAATTGGTATTTTTGCTTATCCCCGTCTCTTTTAAAAATTGAAACTTAGGTAAGTGCTTTATAAACATATGTATAAAAAGAACATATTTCATTTAGCTCCTTCATGCCTACTCTAACTAGTTATTTCGGTTTTTTACTAGCGGCTTTAACTATAACCTCAGCTCTATTTATTGGTCTGAGTAAGATACGACTTATTTGAAAATTAATTGAATGAACGAACAATTAATAAAAACAAAGTTTTCTGTCCTATTCCATATATTCTATAGTTCCTTACCGTGTTAATTATCAATTATTAGTTATTGATATTCATGGGCAATAGAGATTAATATTTAGGGATAGATATTACCTTTCTTTTTCTCCTTTCAAATAAATTGAAATGATTGAAGTTTTTCTATTTGGAATCGTCTTAGGTCTAATTCCTATTACTTTGGCTGGATTATTCGTAACCGCATATTTACAATACATACGTGGTGATCAGTTGGACCTTTGATTAATTAACATCTCTTTTTTTGACTGACCCCTTTAATTTTAATTTAATTAATTTAATTCAAGGAGGTCAAATTCGAATTGCTGTTCAATTTTTTTTTTTTTTTTTTTTTTTTCAGTTCGGTGTAATTTTCGACTTAACAAGAGCGGAATCACGCTCTGTAGGATTTGAACCTACGACATTGGGTTTTGGAGACCCACGTTCTACCGAACTGAACTAAGAGCGCTTTCTTATCATAATAAATAAGACTGTAAAAAAGAGGATTCTTTTATTTTATAACCCCAATACATCGTGCACACCTATACTATCATATATCATATATAATATGAGAAAATGATAGATTATGTATGCTTAATTTTAATCAATCTAAAACTAAAATGGCTCCCTCCTTACTGCTCAAAGGAGAAGTAATAGGTAGGGATGACAGGATTTGAACCCGTGACATTTTGTACCCAAAACAAACGCGCTACCAAGCTGCGCTACATCCCTTTCAATTGGCCTACGATGTTATTGTAGAGAATCCCTGTCTTGTTTTCCACACCCTTATTTCATCTATTGATATACAAAAATTATCTTTCCATTTCCTCTTTTTGGTCTCATATCATATAACAACCATATAATGAATAATAAATGAATCTTTTTGGCGGGAATTCTCAGGCAGAAAGGGACCTATTTTGCTGTTTTAAGAAAAGGAAAATCTTATCTATCGAATCATTGTACATTTAAATTTTAATTTTGAATTAGGAATTCCGGGTACAAATATACAAATACAAGTGGTCTTTAACCACACATACATGTGATTATATATGTATTACCATAATGTATGTAATACGATAAAGAAGGAGGATTTTAAATGCGAGATCTAAAAACATATCTTTCCGTAGCACCGGTACTAAGTACTCTCTGGTTCGGTTCTTTAGCGGGTTTATTGATAGAGATCAATCGTTTCTTCCCGGATGCGTTAACATTCCCTTTTTTTTAATTCTAGTTATTGTCGCGGGACGGGGTGAAAAAGATTAGATCGATATACAATCAAATATCTGTGACTAATCTCTCGCCCCCCCTTGACTTTAGTTGTTTTTAGAATTATAATTATATAAGAAATGAATTCTAATTATATAAGAAATAATTCTATTTAGTTTTTTTAGAATTCTAATTATATAAGAATTATATAAAATAAATAAGGAAGGTAGAACGAAAAAAGTGGATTGAACCTCAACAAAACTTGGGTTCAAGCTCCAATTAAATTACTAGTAGAGCGAAAAGAGAAATGTGGCTGGAACAACAGTATCCTACAAGATACTTAAAGAAAATACCGTACTGTGATTCTAAATCGAGTTAGAAATCATTGTATTACTTATTTACTATTAGTATAATACATATTGATTTACTATATTGATTGCAATTGATTGCAACGAAATCTTTCAGGATTTGGTTTTGAGTTAGCAACTTTTATTTATTTATTTTCATTCCTTTCTTCTTCACTTTTGATCGGAAAATAGAAGAGTTGGGTGAATTAAAAACTCAAAGGGGGTTCATGGCCAAGAGTAAAGATGTCCGAGTAACGATTATTTTGGAATGTACCAGTTGTGTTCGAAACGTCGTTAATAAGGAATCAACGGGCATTTCCAGGTATATTACTCAAAAAAATCGACACAATACGCCTAGTCGATTGGAATTGAAGAAATTCTGTTCCTATTGTTACAAACATACAATTCACGGGGAGATAAAGAAATAAATCGAATCAAGTACTCGTATGTCAACCCTTCCCGAGAATATGAGAAAATAGGACATTAGGTATTTAGGTAACATTAGGTATTTAGTATGAGAAAATAGGACATTAGGTATTCAGGTATAATAATATATATTATATAATATATTAAGTAATATTAAGTATATAATTAGTTAGATATAATATATAACTAATATATAACAAATATTTTATTTATATATTAGTCTATATTTGTATTTCCTTGTCTATTCCACGCTTTCTTTTTAAAGTGAAGTTTTTAGTTTTAAATTATTCGATATGCACGTTAATAAATTTTTAACCTTTTTAACCTGGTATATGATTGTATCAATATTCTTTTATTTTTTTTTATTCTATTTTTTATTTAGTTCTTATTTTTTTAATAATTTTTTTCTTTATTCTCGAGTCAATTATTTATTTTTTTAGTTTACCGTCTTCGAATGATTTTTAGTTTACAGTCTTCGAATGATTAGGAGTTGGATTTTCATTGATTAGGAATTAGATTTTTAATATCACTAACTATTTTTTTTTTTATTTTCTATTCGTGCATAATGATTATTTTAATATTGTTAATTTTAATATTGTTGTTAATTTTAATATTGTTAATATTGTATTATTTATTATATTGTATGATTTATTCATTACTATATTTTTTAGTTATTACTATATTTTGTATTTATTACTATATTTCATTATTTATTTCTTATTTTATTAATTATTTATTATTTTCGTGTCGGTTCTATATATATTTATAAATTATATTTATTTATTATTTATGTATTATCACAGTTATAGATATTTATTTAAATTATATTTATATATTAAATATATTAAAATATTAAATTATATTTATATTTTATATATTAAATATATTAAAATATGAAATTATATTTATATATATTTATAAATTATATTTATTTATTATTTATGTATTATCACAGTTATAGATATTTATTTAAATTATATTTATATATTAAATATATTAAAATATTAAATTATATTTATATTTTATATATTAAATATATTAAAATATGAAATTATATTTATATATTAAATATATTAAAATATGAAATTATATTTATATATTAAATATATTAAAATATGAAATTATATTTATATATTAAATATATTAAAATATGAAATTATATTTATATATTAAATATATTAAAATATGAAATTATATTTAAATAAATATCTATAAATAATATAATAATAAAATAAACTAATAAAATAAACAAATAAATAATAAATAAATAATTAAAATAAACTAATAAAATAAACAAATAAATAAGAAATAAATAATAAATAAATAATACAATAATAAAAAAAACAAAGCAAATCGTATTTATTCTATTAATTCTATAATTTGAATTTGATCCGATCAAAATAGGATTTTAGAAAAGGATAGGATAGGATTATTTTTAGAAATAAGGAATAAAGAAATGATGGATAAATACAAGCGATCTTTTCGTAGGCGTTTGCCCCCGATCCAATCGGGGGATCGAATTGATTATAGAAACATGAGTTTAATTAGTCGATTTATTAGTGAACAAGGAAAAATCTTATCTAGGCGAGTAAATAGATTGACTTTAAAACAACAACGATTAATTACTATTGCTATAAAACAAGCTCGTATTTTATCTTCGTTACCCTTTATTAATAATGAGAAACGATTTGAAAGAAGGGAGTCGACCGCTAGAACTAGAACCAGAAATGAGAAACGATTTGAAAGAAGAGAGTCGACCGCTAGAACTACTGCTCTTAGAACCAGAAATAAATAGGCTTACCCTTCAATTGACTCAAAATTATCAAACGTAGACTGATGCTTTATTCAAAAAATCTGATAATCAAAATTGTCGTGTCGTAAGAAAAAAGAAATAAATAAAAGAATCGAATCGGGTTGGGGAAGAAAAATAAATTTTTTTTTTTTTTATTGAGCGTCTTCGCTCATCTTGTTTTCTTGTTTTGATGACCTTATCAGAATTTTTTTATCATATTAATTTCTACTCTACCTCCCTCGAGTTCATTCTCGAGGGAACCCCATTTCATTTAAAGCATTTCGGTGGATTCCTTCCGATCTCCTTATTTTATAATCTCGTTGGAAATCATATAAAGACAATTCCTATTTGAGATAGCTATTTGTGCAAGTATTTTACGATTAAGAAGCAACTGTTTCTTGTACCGATTTTTTATTAATCTACTATAATTATAGGATACCCCCATTCCTCGAATTCCTGCATTTATTCGAGTGATCCACAAACGACGAAAATATCTTTTTTTCCTATCTCTATCCCGATCAGCCGAAACCAAAGCTCTTACTCTTTGTCTCCGAGCTATATATCCCTCTTTCATTCTGGTCATTGAATAAAAGAAATTTTGATGAATAACTAATTCTTTCTTTCAGTTATTCTTTTCTAGTCTATTAATAACAAAACGGATTCTTCCAATGTATAAAATAAAAATTCCAATGGCTTTTGCTACTATAACCGTCCCGCCCACGATTTTTCCTTTTTTCTAGGCATTTCATTTCGCCTTGAAATAAGAAATTGTATTGATACTAGGTATCAAAAAAAGCATATTAACTAAAATAAAGGAGTAAATAGAAATGGATAAATAAATAGTGGGTTCCATCGTTTCTATGGTTACTTCTTAAACGGTGAGGTCCCCTCTATACACCGGAGCTCATTCCTTCATTTAACATTTAATTGGTAACTTGTACAGTTCACACTCTTCGGCTCTACTCATAAATTTTTCAGTAATAGATCTTTCACAACGAGATCTATCTTATACAGTAACGGTATGTAATTAGGAGGATTAATTGGGTAGCTGACCCTGTTAGTCCGTTCTTTGCAAGAGTCGAAGCATAATCTTTTTGCTTTTTAAATAGGATTTTCCCCGCTTAATGGATAAGCATTTGCTACCAATGGGGAATTTTTAAAAAATTCCAAGATTGGATTTGCGCCAATGGAAACCATAAATTTCATACACAATAGAAGGATATGGTAGATCTATCTTTTTTAGATAGTGAACGGAAGAACCCCATTCTATTCACTGGTACTGATCGTTGATACTGAAAAATTGTTTCCTTTTTCTCAGCCCATGATCTGAACAAGTCGCACATACACCCTAGTACATCTTCCTCGGCGCTGAGGACATCCCCGAAGAGCAGGGGCTTTCGTGACATTTCTAATTGGCTGTCTTGCATTTCTAATAAGTTGTTTAATAGTTGGCATGCTGAATCATATACAATCATATACATAATAGACTGGTTTAGATCGATCCTAACCAGATGATTATGAATTACTTCTTTTTCTCTTTAATAGATTAATAAAATATTAATCTATTAAAGAGAAAAAGAAGGAAAGGAATAAGAGGGATTAAATCAATCTAAATCAAAATTAAATGGTGTTCCATTGTCGTCAAATGGTGGTCTTCCATTGCCATTGTCGTCAAATGGTGGTCTTCCATTGCCATTGTCGTCAAATGGTGGTCTTCCATTGCCATTGTCGTCAAATGGTGGTCTTCCATTGCCATTGTCGTCAAATGGTGGTCTTCCATTGCCATTGTCGTCAAATGGTGGTCTTCCATTGCCATTGTCGTCAAATGGTGGTCTTCCATTGCCATTGTCGTCAAATGGTGGTCTTCCATTGCCATTGTCGTCAAATGGTGGTCTTCCATTGCCATTGTCGTTAACTAGTCTCCATTTTTTATTCACTATAGGTTTGTTATTCACTATAGGTTTGTTATTCACTATAGGTTTGTTATTCACTATAGGTTTTTCATTCACTATAGGTTTTTCATTCACTATAGGTTTTTCATTCACTATAGGTTTTTCATTCACTATAGGTTTGTTATTCACTATAGGTTTTTCATTCACTATAGGTTTTTCATTCACTATAGGTTTTTCATTCACTATAGGTTTTTCATTCACTATAGGTCTCGATTCTGTACGCACTATATGATCCACAATTCCATGATCTTTGGCTTCTTTTGCTGACATAAAATTATCTCTTTCCATGTCTTTGTTTATAACCCATCGGGGCTGGCCCGTTCTTTGTACATAAGCCTCTATGATGTCTTCTTGCATTTTCATTACTTCGTCTGTTTCCATGACCCAGTCTTTGAAGCCATCATCCTTAAGCATACTAATAGGTTGATGGATCATTACCCTGATGATATAACATACTTCTAACTCACATAATGAGGCGAGAAGAATAGCTATAGAATTGAACAACCGTACAGGCATTTTTTGCGCATTGCATACGGCTTTACAATTGCATACGGCTTTACAATGGAATTCTCTTTTTTCTTTCATCGAAAAAAAGAGAAAATATAGAGTCTATTAGACCCAGATTAATAAATAATCCAATTACCATCCTTCTTTTTCTTTTTTTTTCGGAAAAGTTTAAAAATACTATGATGGCTCCGTTGCTTTATATATTTATTTCGTCTGTGATTCAGCAATCCCAAAGTTTCTTTTTTTTTTTGAAAAAAAAAAAAGAAAGAAAAAAAATAGTCTTTTTTTTTTTCGTACTCTTTCATAACATAAATATTGTTAATAGCCTCTGGTAGGAAAAGAAAAAAAGTTTGTGACGCCTGAGATGGGCCCACGATAGCTAAGATCAAATTGGAAATGCCCCTTCTCTCATACTACTCTTTCGATACATAATCTAATATTTTTTTTTGAAAAAAAAAAAAAGAAATAAAAAAAAAATTTCATATCGAATTCAAAGTGCCATGCTATTATTACTTACTAATTCATATTTCATATGGCGAAGGCATAGTCTTCTTTTTTCTTTCCATCAATAATAAAAAAAAAAAACTCATTGGCGCCGAGCGTGAGGGAATGCTCTGCGTTTGGTAATTTCTCCTCCGACCAAGAGAAAAGCTGCGATTGAAGCGGTCAATCCCATGGCTAGTGTATGCACATCTGGTTCCACTGCTTGCATAGTATCAAAAAGAGATAATCCAGATACTATCCCTCCGCCAGGAGAGTTTATAAAAAAAAACAGGTCTCGGCTATTACTCTCTATACTGAGATAGATCATAATACCCGCAAGTTGATTCGAGGTCTGGATATCAAGCTCTTTGCCCAAAAAAAGCAATCTTTCTCGATAAATTCGGTTGATTAGGATAAAATTGTATCCCTTAGTAGCCGTACAGGCACCTTTTGATGCATACGGTTCAACAAAAATTGCGAAAAAAAATCAATGTGTAGATTCCAGCCATCCTTTGTTTTTTCTAGTCGGACCTTTCTAACTTCTAATTTCTAATGAAGGGGCTTTTTCTTACATTTTTTAAATAAAATGAAATTTAAAATTAAATTAAAGAAAGATGAGTTTTGGCCCGTTTTCCTATAATATAGAAAAAATTCGCTAAACTTATTGCACAAACTTTTCATTGATCCATTTTTTTTTCATTGCGATTCAATCCAAATCACGATGTCATTTTCTTGTTCCTGAATGGGGTTCGTCAATTTTTTATTCAATTTTTTTAGGTTTATGCTCTACTCCGAGTAAAGATCTGCCCGATTTTTATTTGCACATATAGGACAAATGACCCAATACCACGTCTTTTTGCTATGATTTCATTTCCTTTTTTTATTTTAATTTAATTCCTTTTTCTTTCATGTTTTTCGCCAAATATTCAACGTATTTCCCATATTATTCGATTGATTAACAGTTTGAAATCGCTCTTATTTATAATTAAAAAAAAAAAGAAAAATTATGATTATGATATAGGTGGTAATCATAAATATATTACCAATTGGGTTTTTTCTAAACGGAGCCTGGATACTTCATTTTATCAGTCCAACCAAGCCAACCATAAATCATTCTAATTGAAAATATTAATCTGGATACACCCCCATGAAATGGATCTCTAATTGCACTTCATTACACTTCCCGCTACAAATTTTTGATAATTCAATCAATCTTTTTGGGGCGAAACAGGGGATATCTCGATCGGGCGAGAGAACGGGGGAATCCCATATGACCCAATATATTTGACAAGTCGCACTATATGTCAACCCAGCTTGCATCGTTATCTCCCGGAACTTGAAAAGGAACTTTTGGAATACCAACAGGCATAAAGTAAAAAGAATGTAAAATTATATTTCGCTTTGATTGTGGAAGCGTAATACGTAATGTAATACGTAATAATGGTCTTATCTTAATAATATGTAATATTATATTTCACTTTGATTGTGGAAGCGTAATACGTAATGTAATACGTAATAATGGTCTTATCTTAATAATATGTAATATTATAATATGTAATATTATATTTCACTTTGATTGTGGAAGCGTAATACGTAATGTAATACGTAATAATGGTCTTATCTTAATAATATGTAATATTATAATATGTAATATTATATTTCACTTTGATTGTGGAAGCGTAATACGTAATGTAATACGTAATAATGGTCTTATCTTAATAATATGTAATAATGGTCTTAATAATATGGGCCTTTATCATATTTTATACATAGATAGACTAAGGCCATAAAATAAAGAAAGGCGGAATGAATGAAAGAGAATTCTTACGAATAGGTCCTTTGAATGATGAACAAATAGGGATGCATTCATTCATAAAAAATAGGATCAACCCCCATTGCGTATTGATACTTATCGAGTATAGAATAGATCTGCTTCTCTTTTTTCTTCTGAGCCGAATTCTTCCCTTATTACTAATGGAATAGAACAAACATTAATCCTTTCTCCGAAAGAATCCACCGAAAAGGGGAGGTATTCCAATGCAATAAAGTTACATAGTGTCTATTTTTCGTTGATTTGATAAAGGGGTATTTCCATGGGTTTGCCTTGGTATCGTGTTCATACTGTCGTATTGAATGATCCCGGTCGCTTGCTTTCTGTTCATATAATGCATACAGCTCTGGTTGCTGGTTGGGCCGGTTCAATGGCTCTATATGAATTAGCTGTTTTTGATCCCTCCGATCCCGTTCTTGATCCAATGTGGAGACAAGGTATGTTCGTTATACCCTTCATGACTCGTTTAGGAATAACCAATTCATGGGGCGGTTGGAGTATTACGGGGCGGACTATAACAAATCCGGGTATTTGGAGTTACGAAGGTGTGGCCGGAGCACATATTGTGTTTTCTGGCTTGTGCTTCTTGGCAGCTATCTGGCATTGGGTATATTGGGATCTAGAAATTTTTTGTGATGAGCGCACAGGAAAACCCTCTTTGGATTTGCCCAAGATTTTTGGAATTCATTTATTTCTCTCAGGAGTGGCTTGCTTTGGCTTTGGCGCATTTCATGTAACAGGATTGTATGGTCCTGGAATATGGGTGTCCGACCCTTATGGACTAACCGGAAAGGTACAACCTGTAAATCCAGCGTGGGGCGTGGAAGGTTTTGATCCTTTTGTTCCGGGAGGAATAGCCTCTCATCATATTGCAGCAGGGACATTGGGCATATTAGCGGGCTTATTCCATCTTAGTGTCCGTCCGCCCCAACGTTTATACAAAGGATTACGTATGGGAAATATTGAAACCGTCCTTTCCAGTAGTATAGCTGCTGTCTTTTTTGCAGCTTTTGTTGTTACTGGAACTATGTGGTATGGTTCAGCAACTACCCCCATCGAATTATTTGGTCCTACTCGTTATCAATGGGATCAAGGATACTTCCAGCAAGAAATATATCGAAGGGTTAGTGCTGGGTTAGCCGAAAATCAAAGTTTATCAGAAGCTTGGTCTAAAATTCCTGAAAAATTAGCTTTTTATGATTACATTGGCAATAATCCGGCAAAAGGAGGATTATTCAGAGCGGGTTCAATGGACAACGGGGATGGAATAGCCGTTGGGTGGTTAGGACACCCTATCTTTAGAGATAAAGAAGGGCGTGAACTTTTTGTACGTCGTATGCCTACTTTTTTTGAAACATTTCCGGTTGTTTTGGTAGACGGAGACGGAATTGTTAGAGCGGATGTTCCTTTTAGAAGGGCAGAATCGAAGTATAGTGTCGAACAAGTAGGTGTAACTGTTGAGTTCTATGGTGGCGAACTCAATGGAGTGAGTTATAGTGATCCTGCTACTGTGAAAAAATATGCTAGACGTGCTCAATTGGGTGAAATTTTTGAATTAGATCGTGCTACTTTGAAATCCGATGGTGTTTTTCGTAGCAGTCCAAGGGGTTGGTTTACTTTTGGGCATGCTTCGTTTGCTTTGCTTTTCTTCTTCGGACACATTTGGCATGGTGCTAGAACCCTGTTCAGAGATGTTTTTGCCGGTATTGATCCAGATTTGGATGCTCAAGTGGAATTTGGAGCATTCCAAAAACTTGGAGATCCAACTACAAGAAGACAAGTAGTCTGATGCAAGATTGCTTTGTTATTTTTCGCTTCTATTTTCTGTTTGTGATTTGACATAGGCTGCTGTAAAAATCTTGATTAAAATCGCTGCCTTTTCTTTGATTCTTGTTCTTTCGTTATTTTATTCGGGAGATGATTCTAAATAAATAGGTACGGAAGCTATAATTGTAAACCACGATCGAATTTATGGAAGCATTGGTTTATACATTCCTCTTAGTATCTACTCTAGGGATAATTTTTTTCGCTATCTTTTTTCGAGAACCGCCTAAAGTTCCAACTAAAAAAATGAAATGATTTTTCATTATCTCAATTGAAGTAATGAGCCTCCCAATATTATATTGGGAGGCTCATTACTTCAATTAGTCCCCGTGTTCCTCGAATGGATCCCTTAATTGTTGAGAGGGTTGCCCAAAGGCAGTATATAAGGCGTACCCAGTAAAACTTACAAGTAAACCAGATATAGAGATGGCGACTAAAGTTGCTGTTTCCATTATTATATAATTATATAAATAATATATATAAATATAAATATAAATAATATAAATATAAATATAATTTCAAGATCACAATGGATCTATGATAAGATCGTTTATTTACAGCGGAATGATATACAAAGTCAACAGATCTCACTGAATACAAAATAAGATTTATGGCTACACAAACCGTTGAGGGTAGTTCTAGATCTGGTCCAAGACGAACTGTTGTAGGGGATTTTTTGAAACCATTGAATTCGGAATATGGTAAAGTAGCTCCTGGATGGGGAACGACTCCTTTGATGGGTGTCGCAATGGCTTTATTTTCGATATTCTTATCTATTATTTTGGAGATTTATAATTCTTCCGTTTTACTGGATGGAATTTCGCTGAATTAGATTCACAAGAACCACGAAGCCTCGCTTTTCAATACAAAAAGTGAAACTTTTAGTTCTCGGATTTTTTTTAGCCCATTCTATTTTGGTAGTTCGACCGCGAAATTTTTTTTGTTTCTGTATTTCCGGAATATGAGTGTGTGACTTGTTATAATTGATCCTATTGATAGTACAGAAAATGGGTCTGTCCTCTTGATCGAGATAGTTTTATCCCGTCGGATAGCCATTCTAGTATCTGGAGCACGGAATATATGAAATGGATCACGAAGTATTCGAACTATGATTCATACTTAATATTCAAACCTCGCGGCCGGACTCAAAAAAAAAAAAAATTTTCAAAGAAAGAGGTTTTTTATTTATAAATCGAGAAATTTATTTCTTCTTTCAAACTCTCATTTAGTTTATGCTTATTTTGATCAAAGGACAAACCTTTCTTTTCTTTGTATTTTTATTTATTATATCTATTCTATTCATTGAATAAGTGATGATCCAATAATTCTTACTCAAAGAATCTTTGGACTTAGTTTGAAGGTTTTATTGAATCATCGCGGTTCTGGTATGAATCTGAAGTTTCAATTGATTCATAGGGTCTTAACAAGAGAATTCCTATTAAAAATAAAGAAAACAAGAATAAAGCCACATTCCATATAAATAACAAATCAAAGCAAAGAAAAAGAAAAGAAATAAGTAGGTAAATAGAAGATTCAAGAGGCCTGATCAACATAAAGACGAATGCGCCGACTTGATTTTTTGGCATTATAATTACAACTACAAAAAAGAGCTTTCGGATTTTTACTCTTTTGTGTCTTCAGATAAAATTGAATGAAAAGATTAAGAAGTTTCAAACTTTCTATTCCATATCCGTTTCAGCTATTATTTGGGTGTTTTTGTTTGAGCTGTACGAGATGAAATTCTCATATACGGTTCTCAGGGGGGGAGTCCTCTTGGTTTACCTATCTCAATAAAGTCTATGATTGGTTCGAAGAACGCCTCGAGATTCAGGCGATTGCAGATGATATAACTAGTAAATATGTTCCTCCTCATGTTAACATATTTTATTGTCTAGGAGGAATTACGCTTACTTGTTTTTTGGTACAAGTAGCTACAGGATTTGCTATGACTTTTTACTATCGTCCAACCGTTACTGAGGCTTTTACTTCTGTTCAATACATAATGACTGAAGCTAACTTTGGTTGGTTAATCCGATCAGTTCATCGATGGTCGGCAAGTATGATGGTCTTAATGATGATCCTGCACGTATTTCGTGTCTATCTCACTGGTGGTTTTAAAAAACCTCGCGAATTGACTTGGGTTACAGGCGTGGTTCTGGCTGTGTTGACTGCATCTTTTGGTGTAACAGGTTATTCCTTACCTTGGGACCAAATTGGTTATTGGGCAGTCAAAATCGTAACAGGCGTTCCGGAAGCTATTCCGGTAATAGGATCGCCTTTGGTAGAGTTATTGCGTGGAAGTGCTAGTGTGGGACAATCCACTTTGACCCGTTTTTATAGTTTACACACTTTTGTATTACCCCTTCTTACTGCTGTATTTATGTTAATGCATTTCCTAATGATACGTAAGCAAGGCATTTCTGGTCCTTTATAGAGAATATAGACCATAGCTATATTGTAACCAATCATTTATCTTATTACTTGCCAATCATTTATCTTATTACTTGGGGGAGGAACAATAGTATTTCATTGCTACAAATATGGATTGTTGAAAAAAAAAAAAAAATAAGACATGTATTTGGATATTTCCTTTCAACTCCACAATATTCTATTATTTATTTGATATGACATGAATAGTTGAAGGGAATTCCCCGAAGAGAAAATGGATTATGGGAGTGTGTGACTTGAACTATTGATTGGGCCATGCAGAAATATGCCTTTATCTGCTACATTGGAATTCACAACCAAATGTGTCTTTGTTCCAACCACCGTGTAAGCCCCATACAAAGGATAGGCTGGTTCGCTTGAAGAGAATCTTTTCTATGATCAGACCTGACGATGTCGTGTATGAACAGGGCTCCGTAAGATCCAGTAGAATAAGTGATTTGGCATAATGCAAATTAGATTTTATTTATTTATTTTTATTTTTTTTTTACTTTCTTATCTTAATAGTATGAAAATACATTCATTTCTTCTGCATCGACCCGATTTATTATTATTATACTATCGGAGTGAAACAAGGGATCTAAAGAAGAGCAAAGGCTAGACTATATTAGTAACAAGTAAATCCTTTGTATGTAAAAAATCTCGATATATTTTTGGGATAAAGGTGAATCGCAAGGCCTAAGACGACCCAGAAAGCACTTGATCACGATCAACTTTGTACGCCTACTTGGGTATTGAGCATTTACCTGTAAAAATGGCATTCCTTGGAATGTATAGTTGCAACTTCGTAAAATGGAATCAGGTAACTTTTTTCTTACATATGAAATCATTCATATATGTGTGGATAACATATAGATTCATTTTATATGTATCCGTTTGTATCCATTTGATTCGATTGATTTTTGCTTGAGCCGGATGATGAAAAATTATCATGTCCGGTTCCTTCGGGGGATGGATCTAGAAAAATTCACCTATCCTAATAACAAAAAAACCTGACTTGAACGATCCTGTATTAAGAGCTAAATTAGCTAAAGGTATGGGTCATAATTATTATGGGGAACCCGCATGGCCCAATGATCTTTTATATATTTTTCCAGTAGTAATTCTCGGTACTATTGCTTGTAACGTAGGCTTAGCGGTTCTAGAACCTTCAATGATTGGTGAACCCGCGGATCCATTTGCAACTCCTTTGGAAATATTACCTGAATGGTATTTCTTTCCTGTATTTCAAATACTTCGTACAGTACCTAACAAGTTATTGGGTGTTCTTTTAATGGTTTCAGTACCTGCGGGATTATTAACAGTACCTTTTTTGGAAAATGTTAATAAATTCCAAAATCCATTTCGTCGTCCAGTAGCGACAACCGTTTTTTTGATTGGTACTGCGGTGGCCCTTTGGTTGGGTATTGGAGCAACATTACCGATTGATAAATCCCTAACTTTAGGTCTTTTTTAAATTGAATCAATTTTAAAATAAAATATCATGATGTGCGTATCTAGGGAGTAGTCACTTCAAAGTCAAAGTGAATTCTCCCTAGATACATTTATTCAATTCTGGTCCCAATATATGGATTGTGCTGAAGGTTCAAAATCCATTTTCGTTTTTTTTTTTTTTTTCTAATTTTCTAAAGTAAAAAAAAAAAAAATGAAATAAATCCTAAATCCAATGGATTTAAAATTTTGGTAAATCAATTTCGCAATGCTTTTCTACTTCTTTTCTAGAATGCCCAATATTTGTTTTACATCTTCTATGCGAAAGTGTTCAATTTTCATAAGGTCTTCTTGACTGTTATTCAAAAGGTCCAATAATGTATGTATATTGGACTTTTTGAGACAATTATAGATCCTGGGAGGCAATTCTGATTGGTCAATAAAAATATATTTCAATGCTATTTCTTTTTTCTTTTTTCTTAGTTTAGCTAATCTATCATGAAAAGGAAAAAAAGGTAAAGTAACGTTGTGTTGATTGTTTTCTAAATGTAAGTTTTCTTCTTCCGCATCTAGAAAGGGAATAAATAAATCAATCAAATTCCGAGAGGCTTCATGAAGTGCTTCTTTAGGAGTTAAACTTCCATTTGTCCATATTTCTAGAAAAAGTATCTCCTGTTTTTCATTATCATTCCCATAACAATGAATACTATGATTCGCATTTCGAACAGGCATGAATACAGCATCTATAGGATAACTTCCGTCGTGAAAGTTCTTTGGCGTTTTTATACCGTATCCTCTATTTCTCTCGATTTGTAATCCAATACACAAATCAATTGGTTCGGTTAGGCTAGCTATATGCTGTGTATTATCAACGATTTCCACAGAAGGCGGTAAGATGATGTCTTGAGCAGTTACATATCCGGGACCCTTGGCACAAATAAAGGCGTTACGAGTTCCATACAAATTACTTCTCAATACAATTGCTTTTAAATTCATTAAAATTTCATGTACTGATTCTTGAATACCTACTATGGTAGAATATTCGTGTGGTATTTTCTCAGATTTTGCACGTGTAATACATGTTCCTTCTATTTCTCCAAGCAAAGCTCTTCGCATCGCAATGCCTATTGTGTCGGCTTGGCCTTTCATAAGTGGAGACAGAATAAAGCGTCCATAATAAAGACGCTTACTATCTGTTCTTGATTCAACACACTTCCACTGCAGTGTCCGAGTAGAGACTTTTACTTTCTCTCGAACCATAGTAATATTATTTTATTTGATCAGATCATTGAATCATTTATTTCTCTTGAAATCTCTTTAGTGTTTATTTCTACACACGTTTTTTTTTAGGAGGTCTACAGCCATTATGTGGCATAGGGGTTACATCCCGTACGAAACTTAATAGTATACCACTTCTACGAATAGCTCGTAATGCTCCATCTCTTCCGAGACCAGGACCTTTTATCAGAACTTCCACTCGTCGCATACCTTGGTCTACTACTGCTCGAATAGCATTTCTCGCTGCGGTTTGAGCAGCAAAAGGAGTCCCTCTTCTTGGACCCTTGAATCCACAAGTACCGGCGGAGGAAGAAGAAATTACCTGACCCCGTACATCTGTAATAGTAACAATGGTATTGTTGAAACTTGCTTGAACATGAATAACTCCTTTTGGTATTCTACGTGCACTTTTCCGTGCACTACTGCGCCCATTCCTACGTGAACCAACTTTTGGTATAGGTTTTGCCATATTTTATCATTTCATAAGGATAAGTCAGAGATATATGGATATATCCATTTCATGTCAAAACAGATCTTCTATTTTTATTTGTTCATCGCTTTCTTTAAGATTAGTTTCTTTTCTTTAACTTTAAGGAGTTCTTTTTAGAATAGAAAGATTATCCTTGTCTCTGTTTATGTCTCGGGTTGGAACAAATTACGACAATTCGTCCCCTCCTACGGATTAGTCGACATTTTTCACAAATTTTACGAACGGAAGCCCTTATTTTCATAGTTGTTATTCCTTAAATTTTTCCGAATCTACTTATTGGAAGAAAATAAGTTTCTTGAAATTTTTGAACCTTGAATTGGATCCCCCTGAAAGGAATCTTGAAGTTGAAAAAACTACCTAATCGTTCGAATCCTTGTTGCGGAGTCTATAAATTATACGCCCCCTGGTTGAATCATAAGCACTTACTTCACTTTTGTTGACTCTATCCCACGGTGGTATACGTATAAAACTCGATCGGACCCTTCCTGAAACATAACCTAGAATCAGATCTTCATTATCTAAAGGAATCTGGAGTGGACGTGATTCACTAATTAAACCTCCATGAATCCATTTTTGTTCTTTTATTCCAGGTAAAACTTCCTTGACGTATCAACTACTGTAGGGCAGGAGGAGTTCTATTAGACAACCCGTGCTTTTTTTTTTTCACAAATGGAAAGTTTCGGATTCGGATACAATTCGGATGTTAGACAGATTACCATATATAACACAAAATTTCTCCGCCGATTCCTTCTAGTCGAGCCTCCCGGTCTGTCATTATACCCCGAGAAGTAGAAAGAATTACAATCCCCATCCCGCCTAAAATTCTAGGAATTTGTTGATAGTTAGAATAGATTCGTAGACCGGGTCGACTGATCCGTCGTAAATTTAAAATAGTCTATATGGTCCTTTCCTATTCCTTCTATGCCGTAGGGTTAAAACCAAAAAATATTTGTTTCTTTCCCGATGTTTCCTTATGTTATCGATAAAACCTTCTCGTAAAAGTATTTTAACAATGTTTTCAGTGATGTTAGTAGATCCTATTCGAATCGTTCCTTTTCTATTCATGTCAGCATTTCGTATAGAAGTTATTATGTCAGCAATAGTGTCCTTACCCATGGTAAACTAAAATTATTGTTGCTCCCGAATTTTGATATAACCAACATGTTCTTTTTTTTTTTTTACTTAGTAAAGGTATATACGTGAGACACAATCTACTAATTAATCTATGTCATTTAAATACTCTAATTTAAATACTATAACTATATTGAATTGAGGTCTCGTCTTATAATACCTCAGGAGCTAATGAAACTATTTTAGTGAAATTTAACTGTCTCAATTCCCCGGCGATCGCACCAAAAATTCGAGTTCCTTTTGGATTTCCTTTTTGATCAATGACAACTGCAGCATTGTCATCATATCGTATTATCATACCGTTGTCGCGTTTGAGTTCTTTACAAGTACGTACAATTACAGCTCTGATCACTTCTGATCTTTCTAGAGGTGCCTTTGGTACTGCTTTCTTGATCACAGCAACAATAACGTCACCAATATGAGCATATCGGCGATTACTAGCTCCTATGACTCGAATACACATTAATTCTCGGGCCCCGCTGTTATCTGCTACATTCAAATGGGTCTGAGGTTGAATCATTTTTTTTAATCTCTTCTTTCAATGGAACAAAGGACGAAGAAAAAAAGAAATATTGTTTGTCAAAAAAAAAAAAAAAAGGAAACCCGCAATTGTTTTTTTTATTCCCAAGACTTCTTTCCTTTGGTTCTATATTCCTATCCTGAAATAATGAATTGAGTTTTTATAGGCATTTTGGACGCCGCTATTGAAATAGCCTTTCTTGCTATATTTTCGGCTACTCCGCTCATTTCATAAAGTATTCTGCCCGGTTTAACGACAGCTACCCAATACTCGGGAGATCCTTTCCCCGAACCCATACGTGTTTCTGTAGATCTTACCGTAACTGGTTTGTCTGGAAATATACGTACCCATATTTTTCCACCACGGCGTACATTTCGTGTCATTGCGCGGCGCCCCGCTTCTATTTGTCTAGATGTAATCCAAGCGGGTTCAAGTGCTTGAAGAGCATATCTACCGAAACAAATGCGATTACCTCGATAAGATATTCCTTTCATTCTTCCTCTATGTTGGTTACGAAATCTGGTTCTTTTTGGGTTATAGTTGATGGTTGTTTATTAATTCCATCTCTACTACAGAACTGGACATGAGAGTTTCTTCTCATCCAGCTCCTCGCGAAAAAAATGACTAAAAAATATTTTATTTTATTCTTAAGATATATAGGTAGTTACTGAATAATAGATTGAATCCTGGGATTCTTTGCTTTGAGATTTTATCTGATCTATTTGAGATTTTATCTGATCTATTATAAATTTGTATATCTTGTTTGGATATATATTGGATATATATATAAGTAATTAAACATGGATTCTATTTATAGATAATGTCTTATCTTGTTTTTGTTATAATGTTATAACGAATCTTTATTTTGTTTTGTCTTTTTTTATCATATTCATCTCGGATCGACAAAAATTTAACAATCAAATAAAATGAAAATAAAATTTTTAAAATGAAAATAAAAAAAAAAAATGAAAATAAAATTTTTAAAATGAAAATAAAATTTTCGCGGGCGAATATTTACTCTTTCAATATCTATTTCAGTTGTCGGGTTAACTCATGACCTCTCAGAATCAGAACAGAATAAAAAGAAATGAAGTGGTCTCTGGTTTGTTCCGCCATCCTACCCGATAAATCATTAGGATTCGTTTTCAATAGAATCCTCTGCATTCACGGGTTCCGTCGTCCCCATCGCTTCTCGATTAATGCTTAGGTCTGAATTCTCCAATGGAGCCTTAATTTAATATTTAATAAAAATTTAATATTTAATAAAAATAAAAATTTAATATTTAATAAATAATATTTAATAAAAAAATTTGTTAATTTGTTCTTTAGTCAACCTTCTCAGTCTTTATTGACTTAAGGCTCTTGATTTTTTCTTCGATGAACAGATATTCATCTAATTATTGATGAATCTCTATTGATGCTCTATTACATTGCTCTTTATGAGATGCTTCGTAGACCTTACATATTGGAATCATATATCATTTCATTTCTATTTCTTTTTCTCTCTTTCTCTCATCCTTCTATTTATCCACATACTTTTTTATTTTGCTTCACAATTTAGATATATTCATAATCAGATTGGTTTTTTTTTACTTAACTTAATGCAAAAAAAAAGATTTCAGTTGCTATAATGATATGACCAATATATCATATCTTGACTGATTCTTTGGATCCAGATAATCCGAAGCGATGAGTTGGTTATTAGTGCTATAGTTATTAACTTATACTGTGGTTCGCCCATTTTTTTTTTTGAATCCTAAGCCTAAAAACCCAACGAGTCGCACACTAAGCATAGCAATTATATCAAATGATCAATCAAATTTTTATTTAACCTTATAGAATATAGAATTTAGAACTGCTCATTTTTTTATTGAACATAAAAAAATGAAAGAATTTGTCATTTTTTGTTCTATCGCAGAATAGAACGTAAAGACAAGTAGAGTCTTATTCTTATTATTCTTCATCTATAAATATCTATAAATATCCAAATTTTGATTCCTAATACCCCATAGATAGTTCGAACTCTATAGGAGCAATACTCAATTTTCGCTCCAATCGTTTGTAGAGGAACCCTACCTTCCCGGATCCATTCGACACGCGCAATTTCTTTTCCGTCGATACGCCCTGCAATTTGTATTTGAATTCCTTTTGTATCTGCTTGCTCAGTTAATTCAATAGCCTTTTTCATTGCTTTTCGAAATGAAACTCGATTCTTTAATTGTCCGGCTATAAATTCGGCAAGAATATTAGGGTGCCCGTAAGGATTTGCAATTCTTGTAATAGCAATCTTGAGTTTTCGGTTCATACAATTAAGTTCTTTTTGCACATTCATCTGTAG